>NC_066837.1:589170-791670 GCF_001640805.2 Lates calcarifer
CCCTAGCAACTATTAGAGGTAACCCTAACCCTACAACTATCATAACCCTAGCACTCAACCCTAACCCTAACCTAGACCTAATACCCTAACAACTATTTCAGGTATGACACCATGACAATTAATGACACTTTGACCCCATAGAATAGAAAGAACTTTATTCATTCTCAAAGGGAAATTCAGCTTTGCTCATAAAGATAAACAACCACATTTCCACTCATCAATAATAATGCAATAGTAAAAAAACAGATATGAAATAAATTATAACAAATACATGAATAGAAATTAAAAATTACTCAGACATTTTTATGACATTTTTGTCACCTTACTATACTATGACATTTTTATGACATTTTTGATGTCTTACTATACTATGACATTTTTATGACATTTTTGATGTCTTACTATACTATGACATTTTTATGACATTTTTGACTACATACTTTTCTATGACATTTTTATGACATTTTTTACCACATACTTTTCTATGACATTTTTATGATATTTTTGACTACATACTTTTCTATGACATTTTTATGACATTTTTTACCACATACTTTTCTATGACATTTTTATGACATTTTTGACCACATACTTTTCTATGACATTTTTATGATATTTTTGACCACATACTTTTCTATGACATTTTTATGACATTTTTTACCACATACTTTTCTATGACATTTTTATGATATTTTTGACTACATACTATACTATGACATTTTTATGATGTTTTTGATGCCTTACTATACTATGACATTTTTATGTCATTTTTGACTACATACTTTTCTATGACATTTTTATGACATTTTTGATGCCTTACTATACTATGACATTTTTATGATATTTTTGACTACATACTATACTATGACATTTTTATGATGTTTTTGACCACTTACTATACTATGACATTTTTATGTCATTTTTGACTACATACTTTTCTATGACATTTTTATGACATTTTTGATGCCTTACTATACTATGACATTTTTATGATATTTTTGACCACATACTTTTATATGACATTTTTATGATATTGTTGACCACATACTTTTCTATGACATTTTTATGACATTTTTGATGTCTCACTATATTATGACATTTTTATGACATTTTTGACCACATACTTTTCTATGACATTTTTATATTTTTGACCACATACTTTTCTATGACATTTTTATGACATTTTTTACCACATACTTTTCTATGACATTTTTATGACATTTTTGATGTCTTACTATATTATGACATTTTTATGACATTTTTGATGCCTTACTATACTATGACATTTTTATGATATTTTTGACTACATACTTTTCGATGACATTTTTATGACATTTTTGATGCCTTACTATACTATGACATTTTTATGATATTTTTGACCACATACTTTTCTATGACATTTTTATGACATTTTTGATGTCTTACTATATTATGACATTTTTATGACATTTTTGACTACATACTTTTCTATGACATTTTTATGACATTTTTTACCACATACTTTTCTATGACATTTTTATGATGTTTTTGATGCCTTACTATACTATGACATTTTTATGTCATTTTTGACTACATACTTTTCTATGACATTTTTATGACATTTTTGATGCCTTACTATACTATGACATTTTTATGATATTTTTGACTACATACTATACTATGACATTTTTATGATGTTTTTGACCACTTACTATACTATGACATTTTTATGTCATTTTTGACTACATACTTTTCTATGACATTTTTATGACATTTTTGATGCCTTACTATACTATGACATTTTTATGATATTTTTGACTACATACTTTTCTATGACATTTTTATGATATTTTTGACCACATACTTTTATATGACATTTTTATGATATTGTTGACCACATACTTTTCTATGACATTTTTATGATATTTTTGACCACATACTTTTCTATGACATTTTTATGACATTTTTGATGTCTCACTATATTATGACATTTTTATGACATTTTTGACCACATACTTTTCTATGACATTTTTATGTCATTTTTGACCACATACTTTTCGATGACATTTTTATGACATTTTTGACCACATACTTTTCTATGACATTTTTATGACATTTTTGATGTCTTACTATATTATGACATTTTTATGACATTTTTGATGCCTTACTATACTATGACATTTTTATGATATTTTTGACCACATACTTTTATATGACATTTTTATGATATTTTTGACCACATACTTTTCTATGACATTTTTATGATATTTTTGACCACATACTTTTCTATGACATTTTTATGACATTTTTTACCACATACTTTTCTATGACATTTTTATGACATTTTTGATGTCTCACTATATTATGACATTTTTATGACATTTTTGACCACATACTTTTCTATGACATTTTTATATTTTTGACCACATACTTTTCTATGACATTTTTATGACATTTTTTACCACATACTTTTCTATGACATTTTTATGACATTTTTGATGTCTTACTATATTATGACATTTTTATGACATTTTTGATGCCTTACTATACTATGACATTTTTATGACATTTTTGACTACATACTTTTCTATGACATTTTTATGTCATTTTTGACCACATACTTTTCTATGACATTTTTATGTCATATTTGACTACATACTATACTATGACATTTTTATGATGTTTTTGACCACTTACTATACTATGACATTTTTATGTCATTTTTGACTACATACTTTTCTATGACATTTTTATGACATTTTTGATGCCTTACTATACTATGACATTTTTATGATATTTTTGACTACATACTTTTCTATGACATTTTTATGATATTTTTGACCACATACTTTTATATGACATTTTTATGATATTGTTGACCACATACTTTTCTATGACATTTTTATGACATTTTTGATGTCTCACTATATTATGACATTTTTATGACATTTTTGACCACATACTTTTCTATGACATTTTTATATTTTTGACCACATACTTTTCTATGACATTTTTATGACATTTTTTACCACATACTTTTCTATGACATTTTTATGACATTTTTGATGTCTTACTATATTATGACATTTTTATGACATTTTTGATGCCTTACTATACTATGACATTTTTATGATATTTTTGACTACATACTTTTCGATGACATTTTTATGACATTTTTGATGCCTTACTATACTATGACATTTTTATGATATTTTTGACCACATACTTTTCTATGACATTTTTATGACATTTTTGATGTCTTACTATATTATGACATTTTTATGACATTTTTGACTACATACTTTTCTATGACATTTTTTACCACATACTTTTCTATGACATTTTTATGATGTTTTTGATGCCTTACTATACTATGACATTTTTATGTCATTTTTGACTACATACTTTTCTATGACATTTTTATGACATTTTTGATGCCTTACTATACTATGACATTTTTATGATATTTTTGACTACATACTATACTATGACATTTTTATGATGTTTTTGACCACTTACTATACTATGACATTTTTATGTCATTTTTGACTACATACTTTTCTATGACATTTTTATGACATTTTTGATGCCTTACTATACTATGACATTTTTATGATATTTTTGACTACATACTTTTCTATGACATTTTTATGATATTTTTGACCACATACTTTTATATGACATTTTTATGATATTGTTGACCACATACTTTTCTATGACATTTTTATGATATTTTTGACCACATACTTTTCTATGACATTTTTATGACATTTTTGATGTCTCACTATATTATGACATTTTTATGACATTTTTGACCACATACTTTTCTATGACATTTTTATGTCATTTTTGACCACATACTTTTCGATGACATTTTTATGACATTTTTGACCACATACTTTTCTATGACATTTTTATGACATTTTTGATGTCTTACTATATTATGACATTTTTATGACATTTTTGATGCCTTACTATACTATGACATTTTTATGATATTTTTGACCACATACTTTTATATGACATTTTTATGATATTTTTGACCACATACTTTTCTATGACATTTTTATGATATTTTTGACCACATACTTTTCTATGACATTTTTATGACATTTTTTACCACATACTTTTCTATGACATTTTTATGACATTTTTGATGTCTCACTATATTATGACATTTTTATGACATTTTTGACCACATACTTTTCTATGACATTTTTATATTTTTGACCACATACTTTTCTATGACATTTTTATGACATTTTTTACCACATACTTTTCTATGACATTTTTATGACATTTTTGATGTCTTACTATATTATGACATTTTTATGACATTTTTGATGCCTTACTATACTATGACATTTTTATGACATTTTTGACTACATACTTTTCTATGACATTTTTATGTCATTTTTGACCACATACTTTTCTATGACATTTTTATGTCATATTTGACTACATACTATACTATGACATTTTTATGATGTTTTTGACCACTTACTATACTATGACATTTTTATGTCATTTTTGACTACATACTTTTCTATGACATTTTTATGACATTTTTGATGCCTTACTATACTATGACATTTTTATGATATTTTTGACTACATACTTTTCTATGACATTTTTATGATATTTTTGACCACATACTTTTATATGACATTTTTATGATATTGTTGACCACATACTTTTCTATGACATTTTTATGATATTTTTGACCACATACTTTTCTATGACATTTTTATGACATTTTTTACCACATACTTTTCTATGACATTTTTATGACATTTTTGATGTCTCACTATATTATGACATTTTTATGACATTTTTGACCACATACTTTTCTATGACATTTTTATATTTTTGACCACATACTTTTCTATGACATTTTTATGACATTTTTTACCACATACTTTTCTATGACATTTTTATGACATTTTTGATGTCTTACTATATTATGACATTTTTATGACATTTTTGATGCCTTACTATACTATGACATTTTTATGACATTTTTGACTACATACTTTTCTATGACATTTTTATGTCATTTTTGACCACATACTTTTCTATGACATTTTTATGTCATATTTGACTACATACTATACTATGACATTTTTATGTCATTTTTGACTACATACTTTTCTATGACATTTTTATGACATTTTTGATGCCTTACTATACTATGACATTTTTATGACATTTTTGATGCCTTACTATACTATGACATTTTTATGATATTTTTGACCACATACTTTTCCATGACATTTTTATGACATTTTTGATGTCTTAGTATATTATTACATTTTTATGACATTTTTGACTACATACTTTTCTATGACATTTTTATGACATTTTTGACTACATACTTTTCTATGACATTTTTATGATATTTTTGACCACATACTTTTCTGACATTTTTATGATATTTTTGACCACATACCTTTCTATGACATTTTTATGATATTTTTGACCACATACTTTTCTATGACATTTTTGATGTCTTACTATATTATGACATTTTTATGACATTTTTGACTACATACTTTTCTATGACATTTTTATGACATTTTTGACTACATACTTTTCTATGACATTTTTATGACATTTTTGATGCCTTACTATACTATGACATTTTTATGTCATTTTTGACTACATACTTTTCTATGACATTTTTATGACATTTTTGATGTCTTACTATATTATGACATTTTTATGACATTTTTGATGCCTTACTATACTCTGACATTTTTATGATATTTTTGACCACATACTTTTATATGACATTTTTATGATATTTTTGACCACATACTTTTCTATGACATTTTTATGACATTTTTTACCACATACTTTTCTATGACATTTTTATGATATTTTTGACCACATACTTTTCTATGACATTTTTATGATGTTTTTGACCACTTACTATACTATGACATTTTTATGACATTTTCGATGCCTTACTATATTAAGTCATTTTTATGACATTTTTGACCACATACTATACTATGATTCTGCTCCATGTGGCAGCCTCTGATCGGTCGAATCGTTGTTGGAGGTCAACTCTAAGACCTCGGAGTTTGACTTTTTGAGCTGGAGTCTTCATTTCTGTTGTGAAATCTTTGACTTTTATACTCTTTGCTTTTGAAAATTCACTGAACACTCAAGCAGAGCAATCATCAAACGGTTTTCTTTTTGAAAACAACTACAAACCTTTTGTTTCTTAGATAAAAAACTGAGGTTGAGCCACATGAAACCTCATTCACACATTCATTCTTCAGAAAAACTTCCTTTCAATAGACTCTTAATATGAATTAATGTGTTTTCATAGTAGTTGGTGATGTGATCTGTAACAGTGGATCATATCTCCCATCACAGGTTTTGACTGTTCAACTTTAATCTGAAAATTAACTATAGCTGTTCACAGTGTAATGAAGTAGAAGTATAGTATTTAAATACCACAATATTATAATAAATACTACACTATAATATATATGTATAATAAAATATAATACAATATAATAAAACAGTGTAATACTTCAAATACTACAGTGAAGTACTAGTACCTCAGAACAAGTTTTATCTGTCCTCTCTCAGAGAACAGAGGAGAAAAATGAAGGTTTCTTCCTCTAAAGGTGATACCAGATTTTACCTTTATCACCTGAGGGCCGGCCCAGTGGGAGTCACCTGTCCCTGGTCGGTCAGGCGTTCCGGGCTCAGGCTCGTCAGGTCTCTTCATTAATGTCCTGGCAGCTGTCTGATGGAGCAGATACGGGTCCCGGCACGTAAACCGAGCCTCGTTATCAGCAGACAGGTGTGTAACTGAAGTCCCGCACACTGTCGCAAATCACAGGCCCACAGATGTAATCTGCCTCGGTTTAATCATCCTGCCTTTGTCCCAAACTTACTGCAGGATTCACTTTACTCTCTTTGTCAGGGACATTTCTCTGAGGGTTTCTGGCTGAGTAAAAGCAGGACTTTTAATTATAAAGCAGCCTCAGTTTGGCAGTGAAAGTCCTGCAGGTCAGAGCAGAGCAGCCGCTGAGGGAATAAATGTTCAGAGTGAGAAAAATTAGGATTTATAAAGCTTTGTTGATCAGTTCAAATGTGAATTTTAGTAGATTTGGAGGAAAAAAATTACCTCATTGGTTGATTTAAACTCCAGGTAGGGGGAGCAAAGCACCTGCTGCAGGTTACAGTTGTGTTGACAGGTTATGTTAGTATTGGGGAATTGATGGTGTTGTCCCACAATGCAACACACAACATGACAGAGATGAAAAAGAAAGTGAATAATGGCAGATATTGTGCATTAATTCTCAACATCTGTCAGGGTGTACGTGGAAAAAATGGAAAGAAAAACAAAGAAAACAATTCAAAAATGTAATTAAAACTTGCTCTAAATGTGCTGTGATTAAGATTTAAAAACATCCACAACAGTGTTGGATAAATGGTGGAAACAGTGAAGATCTGCAACTCAGCCAAACTCACTGATAAAACAGTCTCAGTCTAAACATCAACTGTGTCCTGTTCACTATCAGTAGTGGAAAAAGTAATCAGATACTTTACTGAAGTAAAAGTACCACACAGTAACACAGACACACTAACAGATGGAGGCAGTGGTATTCCAGCAGCTCCTGGTTAAATCCCTGTTTTCATCAGTGGAGTCTGGTAGAGATATATAGGGATGTTTCTGGTTAAACTGAAAGGATCTTCCTCTTCAATAAAAAGCTCTGTCTCTGTAGGAATCCTGTCATCATGTTGTCAGACACTGAGAAGAACAATCTGAGCAGAAACAAGAACTTTAGTGGACGGACTCTGACAGCAGCTGTTTCTAGGTTCACTGATCTTGATCAGTTCTGCACTGATTGTCAATCATTTACACCCAGAAACACAGAAAATAAAACCCAGGTTTAAAAACACCAGAGTTCTCCTTAAAGACACAAAACAGGAAATGGATGAATTAAAACGTGTGCAAGCTGCTTAAGCTCAAAAAGACGCAGACTGATGTGGAGATGTGTAGTGGAGATCTCCTGCCCCCTGGTGGCCAAAGGGCGAATAAAGCAGCTTTAACACACACACTCTCATAGCTCCACCTGCCGCCTCCAACAACATGGCTGAAAGTGTTTACCGCGGATCCTCTTCCTCGGACTCTTACCTGCAGGTGAAATGAAGTTACCTGAGAGTTACACTGAACTCTCAACGACCTCCACCCCGCCTCCCTCTGCTGCTCCATTAATTATTCCCAGGCCAATCACGGGTGGATAGTGACAGGTGAGAAGACAGGTTGGCGTCTGTCCCGCCGCTGGAAGCTTTTACAGACGACATCCACACTAACAAACAACGGGACAGGTTTCACTTTGAAGACGTTTCCTGACGTCCTCGCTGCGTTAACATCACCTGGCAAACAAACTGCAGACACACAAACTGCACAGGGTCATTTTGGACTTTCTGTTATCACCAGTTAAAGCTGAAGTAGAAACCAAGAAATAATATTTATGTGCTTCTAAAATTACAAAGACATAAAACTACACAGTATTTTTTACTTTTTTCAGCTCCAGATCACATCATTTAAACTGAGCGGTATTGATAGATTTTGTAGAAATGACTTAATATTTCTATTTCAAAGTTATTTTAATTAGTTTTTCTATTTCTTATCTTTCGGTTTGATTAAAACTGTGTCCATCAAACATCGGTGAGTGTCAGGAATCTCCCACAAACACATCTGTTGATGGCCGACTTCACGTTGGAGATAAACTGAGATAAACAGACTTTATTACAACAGCAAGAGAGAGGGACAAATAAAGTACAATAAAAAACAAATAATAATAATAATAATAAAAAGAAGCCTAAAGGTAAAATCTTAATAAAACCTCACATTAAATCTCATGGAGCCACTGATTTGAAAGCTATTGTACTAATGTCAGTGGAAACTGAGCTTTATTTTCATTTTATCTGTTATTTTATTTCTTAGCAGCAAATTGTGTTTAATGTTCAGAAAAAAAAAGATCTTAAATCAACATTATTTAATTATTTAAACTGTGAGCTTCAGACTGTGATGGTTCAGTGTAACAGGGAGAACAGACCCTCTGTCTGAACACCTGTCGTTTTCAGGTTGGATCTCCCTCTGACTGAGAGAGAGTCAGCAGATTAAACTGCTGGAATCAGACCCAGAGAGTTCAGAGTGATGCTGAACTGTAGATCAGTTAAAAACCAGCATTGATCTCTGATATTCAGGAAACTGACGCAGATATCAAGAGTTAGAAACAGAGTTTGGTGTTTGTGACAGCCACAGCTTCATCACTGATAACGACAACTTGAGGAAATAAAAAAGTATTTTTCCTTCGACCAGACGTTGAAAGTTTTCACAGATTCACTGTCGTCTGTTCAGCCTGATTTCACCTTGTAAAGAAAACGTCTGTGAACCTGATGCTTGAGCTGCTCTTTGTCCATAACTCGGCCACAGACTGACTCTGACGTTTCTCTGTTTACTCTCAGGCTGTGGGTGAAAATCCAGATTTCTGGCTCCTGTGTTTGTGCAGTTTTAGTCTTTTACAGCTCAGATTATTCACAGTCTGAGTGAAGCTCTGCAGCCTTTCGTGTGAAAACAAATCTGGAATCCACATCACAAACAGATGAGCAGGTTCAGGGTCTATGTGAGCAGCAGTTTAATATGAATGAGACTTTTAATCAGCTGAAACTGGCCTCCTCCTCCTCTTATCTGACCTGTATCATCTGTAGGTTTAAACACTCTGACAGAAAATATTGTATAAAATGGAGCTGAAAAATGGATCCAAATATTCACAGTCTGATCGGTTTCTGTCACCTGTAAGAAAAAAAATATCAGCAGCCAAACCACATGTGGAATAAGAGGAAGTTGAAACTCAAGAATGATTATTAAAAAAACAAGAAAAATATACTTGTTTTATTCTATATTTATATAACACAATCTCCTTTTGTCCATGAATAAAAAATAATTTACTTTTGTTGTGTTTGTCTGCAGAGCTGCTGCTGAACAAACTGGTTTTATTTAATAAATGGCCTCACAGCGCCACCTGCTGCTGGAAACAGAATCCTGCATCTGTCCTCATCATCTCTCAGGTGTTGAACAGGTAGGGACAAATTTCTTAAAACTAGAAAATCAGTCAGCTCTGAGCTCATCAACGACCACTCTGCTGTTACTTTTGTTACTTTTATTTTTGTTTAATTTAATTTAATTTATTTGATTCATCTTTACTATTTTCTTTAGTGTTGGAAACATTTATTGCTGCTGATATATATATATATATATATATATATATATATATATATATACTATTCTCATATTATATGTTGCGTTTAAGGCATCAGCAGTGATATTGAAGGATGGGAAAATTTGACATTATAGACTCAAAGTTAAACAATAAAAGCAAAGGTTTCTGATCCCCATCCCTAGCAACAGCTGCTTTCATCATAATAATCATCTGTAGAAAATAAAAACAAACCTATGACCATTTTCGTTTCTTCAAAGGTTTAAATCCAGGAACATTCAGAAATGATACTCACAGATTCTGCAGCAACGTTCAAACTGTTTATTTCTCTTTTTTTTTCTCCACGTGTTGAAAACAGGAGTAAAAATCTAAAGACTGAACCCATGTGGTCTCCGTCGTCCCTGTAACGTCCCTTTAAACCAACACAGGACCTGAAATTTAAAACCAGCACAAAGCTTCGACACCAAAAATATCTGTACAAAAAAGAAAAGCTCAACCCAGAGAAAGAAAGAAAGAAAGGAAGAAATACAAGAAGAGATTTTCTCCAGAAACAGAGCGAACGGTGGTCGACTAAAACACCTTTAAACCTTTGATTGGCAACATCATCAAACGTATTGATCACCATTATTTATATGTAAACAACAGTCTCACTGAAGTTCAGGAAATAAGAAATACAAAATTAAATACAAGACAAGTGTTGTTAATATTACTGATCTGATAAAAACACAAAGTGAAACGATCACAGCTCAGAGATAGATAAACTATTTAGATTCAGGTTAAAGTTTAACTGTTTAACATGCACCAACACCTGCAGACGTTTTATTTTACTGTTGAACTATAAAAAGTCAAAGATTCTACCACACAGATAAAACGGTGCGTCGCCAGTTTCACACCGTCAGTGTCGTGTCACGCAGCATGCACTGAACACATCATTTCACGTGTTTCCATCAAATGTTCTGGGACCAGCCTGGAAAATAAAACCTGATCTACATGCAGAGAGAGAGAGAGAGAGAGAGAGAGAGAGAGAGGAGATCACCTCCACGTCATGCAAACACATCACAGAGTCTTTAAGAGACCGGGTCAGTCCTGAACTGAGATCCAGTCTGCTGCTGAGTCAGTCCTCGTCATAGTTTTTATTTATTTAAAGAGCTTTACGTCTTCTAAAGAAAAGGTGAAGTTTCTTCGGTCTTTACACAATTATATTTACATTTTATTTTATGCCGATCTAACCAAGGATTTTTTCAGCTGCTCAGCTCAGAGCTGCAAACAAACCTGAATTTCTGGTTTTATTCTCCTCAAATGTACAGAGAACATAAAGAGTCTGATGTGCTCTTGTTTGGAAATGTTTGTAGATATACAGACAACAAATCACCCGCTAACATCAGCAGCAGACGTAAAGCTGAGACAAATCAATTGATTGTGAGAAAAATAATTGGCAACTGTTGGATAATCGTCTAAATTCTCCCAAGAATAAAGCTGAGCTCAAGTATGAAGATTTTCTGCTTTTCTATCACAGAAACTGAATGTTTTTGGGTTTTGGACGTTTTTCACTATTTTACAGACTCATTTATTAACAGCCCTGTTTCAGAGTTAGATTGTAAATAATGTTCACGTTGTTACATCCAGTTCGGTGCTCAATAACACAAAAGTTTCTAAAAAAGCAAACACAAGTCAAAGTCTGTAGTTTAAAATCATGCATCTCCTCCTGACTGTAAAATTAAACCATTAATGAATTAAGTCCAAGTCGTAGCAAAGCAATAATCCAGTAAGATAAACAACTACCACCTCTGAAGTGACAAGGTTTTTCCTGTGAGTCCGTAAATTCTTGTTGGCACTTCATGCTGTTTGAAACATCTCAGCTAAAGTCTGTTTTCTTTAAGATCGACCGTCTTTGATTCTCAAAAAAAAAAAAAAAAAAAAAGAAAGAAAGAAAGAAAAAAACTGATGACACCAAAATAAATATAAAAAACCCACATACCATGAAAAACCAGTAAAACACCCAGAGCACATCCACACAGACAAACTGAGACGCCCGCTCTGCGTTAAAAATCCGTCCATCCGCTGGTAAAGTGAGACGTTGAGTCACTGAGAGTTCCTGTTCAGTAAAGTTGGTTTGGCTTCAGAAGGATCCTGGAGGGGGGGTGAGGAGGGTGGAGGGTGGGGGAGGATCAGGTGGTTTTTCACGGACAAAATACTTCCTTTAAAAACAGGCAACACGTTTTTCTGGACGACGCCTTCGAGCAGATCTTCAGTAAACGGAGGAAGAAGAAGGAGGAAAAGGTGTCAGACGTCCACCACCATCTTCTTGTGAATGTCCAGTCCACCGACGACCTGGAGGAGACCAGAGCGGAGGTCACACATCGCCTCCAATGTTTAACTGATCTAAAACTCACTGAGAGTCACTGACAGAACAAAAGTTAAAGAGGCAGTTTGTGGGTTTTCTCTGCTGCTGAATGTGGTTTCAGCCTTCGTTGTGTTTATGATAGAGAAGGTAAGTCTACGCCCTCTGAGAAAGTAACGAGCAGGCTGAGGCTAGCTGGTTAGCATGCATGTTTTGTGACATCACAGTGACCTTGAACTTTGACCTTTTGACACCAAATACAAATCAGTTCATCTGTGAGTCCAAATTAATGTTTGTGCTATTCCCTCTGGGCGTTCCTGATATATCGCATTCACAAAATATGATAACGCTGCTGATCCTCTTTTCATCTAGCGCCACCATCAGGTCAACATGTATCCAGTATCAAACTAAAGACTCATCAGCCTCAGTTGCACTTTGTATTTAGTAGTAATTAGTAGATGTTAGCATATAGCTAATATGCTAAATTAAAATGGTGAACATCATAAACATTATACAGCATCTCAAACTAATGTTTAGCATTTAGCTAAAACACCATTGGCACTGCTGAAGAAAAACTTTTCTTTGGGACCAACATGTTTCAGCTTGTGGCCTCCATCTTGGTCTCACAGTAAAGTTGTTCTTTAAACTCTAAGTGTTGCTGAGAGCTAAAAGGACAGAGTCTGTCTCTGCTGTGGCTTGAACTCTGGACCTGGAGCCGAATTGTCGCCACTCACCGCACAGAACTCTTCGAAGGATATCCTGCCGTCGCCGTCTTTGTCTGCGTTGATGATGGTTTTGTCAACGATCTGCTGCAGCTGCGTGTCCTTCAGGTTGTTGCCCACCATCATCTTGAGGACCTGGAAGAGCTCTCCGTTCGATATGTAGCCGTCTTTGTCCATGTCGTAGATCCTGAACGCGACTGAGGTCAAAGACACAACATGGTGTCAGTCTGAGGTTTATTTGGGTGAAAGCTGCTGACGTTGAATCAACAGTGAAGTTCAGCTCTTTGTACCGAGTCTGGTCTGGTCTGGTCTGGTCTATGAATGTTATACGTAACAAAAAGGTTGTCTGACCTTCATGTAGCCAAATATCCTGACTGTTCACACCTAGCATCAACATACATCCTCAGTGATCTGATCACAAGTGGACGGTGGAATTGTCCACTTGTGATCAGATCAACCCCAAGACACCTGTTAATACCAGGTGTGAACAGGACCTAAAAGTACAACCTAAAACATCTGGCAGCACTCTAAATGTTGAAGTGTTAAAACCTGAAACTGTTGCAGCACTGAAAACACTTTAGTGCACTGAGGTCAAACCAAAACAGAAAAACTTCCTGCTGTAAGAACTTTGATGTCGTTCTCTGTTAAAACCAAATCTGCCTGATTCAACTGACTGCGCTGCCTCCTTGTGGATAAAAGGTGTATCTACAGGTTGAACTGTTATGATATGGAATCTGATGGTACCATGTGCATCTACTCATTGCCTCTGTTACAACTAGTACTTGTAGTACTTTTATACTGTGGTAAAATACTCTGCTATCAAACTGCTGTAACGCTCATGTTTAATCTTCATTAAATGTAAAGTTAAAACAGTCGTGTGTGTGTTGAACCTGTTCACTGATCGTTTGTTCGTGAAACAGCTGTTTTCATGGAAACTTACAGCGAAGCTTCTGCTCCTTGTCTCCTTTGACACTGAACTGAGAGACACCTTCAATGAACTCTGCCAGAAACGAAACATGGAGTCATTCATTCAAACTGCAGTTACAATAAAACACATGTAAATGTAGAAGATCAAGTTGGTATTTTGTGTTGAAAAAACTACAAAGACAAGTAATAACATAATCAATATGAATTAGCCCTGACAGGTCTGAGGTGTTTTATTTTCAGGACAGTTTGATTTGTTTATTTTTCATATTCAGAAATAAGAATATTCAGTCTTTGTTTTCCTACATATATATATATATATCCTCAGTGTTTATCAAGTCAACCGCTGCAGATCAGTTTATTTACAGGTCTTTGATCAGGATCATTTCCTCATATTTCCAACAGTTTTCCTAGAAATCATTTAGTAATAATAAACTCAGGCCGTCTTTCTGTCCAACAGCTCAGTTACAGTTCAGTTTAATCCACAGAGGTTCGGTGATAATGAATCTCATATTTTAAATTTAAACAGATATTAAAGGTTTGTTTTTATCTCCAGAATGTTTTTCTAATGGATTACCTCTGTAAAGTGCCCACTAATAATAGTCACTTTGATTTAATCTAATTAGTTTTTGTATTTGTATATAGAAATTTGCTCTTGTATAAATAAATAAAAATCAAATCAAATCTGTCTTTGACATCAACAAAAAGTTTTTCTCACCCCATAATGTGAAAATTCAACAGTTAAATGTTAAACAAAACTGCATCACCAGGACCATGAAAATCTTGAAAATAACTTTTCCAGTGTTTGTTGTTTACATTAAAAACAATCCTTATAAAAGTGATCATTTATGATGATTTGTTTTAGGTTTTGTGACTCAGACTCGGCTGGTGGTACAATGGAACATTTTAGGTACAATCAGCTTCGAGTAAAACTCCTTTTAGAGCAGCTTATTGATGCTTTTCTTGAACAAAATATATTTGTGATTCAATCAGAATTTCATGCATTAAGAGTTTGTGCATGAATTGAAACCAGGTATTAAACTGTGATCATGTTAAATCAAGGTGTAAACGTGTTGTGATCAGATCTGTCAGACCAGTCCTGGAGGTGGTCTGGTTCACACTGTGTTCAGATCTTCGGTGTAAACAGATAAAGAAAACAACCTCAGGAACAAACAGGAAATGTCAGAGCATAGGAGGGAAACCGTCCTTTCAATGAGTAATTTACCTTGAAAGTCGACTTCCCCGTTTCCGTCGGTGTCGAATATGTCGATAACTCGCTGCACGAGGGGATTCTGCTGCAGCTCGGGTAAGGACATAAACTCCTCCACGCTCAGGGAGCCGGAGTTATCTAGGTCGAGTTTCTTAAATCTCTTTCCCAGCCTCTTAATCTCATCTGCATCAACTGAAATGAAACAGAGAGAGAGAGAGAGAGAGAATTATTTACAGAGAGAGACTGAAACAAACAAACAAACAAGTTTCAGTACAACAGGAGGAGATTATCTAGACAAACGTCGGCTGAATGCTGAGTGTTGGCAACACTTCTACCTGTGACACACGGCCTTTGAAACACCTGTCGTCCACCTGTGTTTTACCTCCTCCCTGTGCTGCCTTTAGAAACAGTCTCCCTCCTCTAAAAACTCAAACTCACCTGGTTTCTTCTTTGTACTGGCCATGACTGTTCAGAGCTGCTGGCCCTTCGCTGCACCAGTTTAACCTGAACCCTGTGCTGCTGGACCTCCTGGTGCCTCGCTCTAAGCTCTAACACCAAGTCATGTGACACCTTCTTTCAGCACTAATCACTCTGCTGATAACCATGAATCGACCGAGCACTGTGGAGGTGGGGAAAGCTCTGTGGCTCATTTAACCTGTCAAATTAAATATTTAAAAATCAGGAGAATCTCAGGTCGTCAGAGACGAGGTTTGGTGTCCAATTATTTCAAAATTAACTAATAATAACTGAACAAGGAACCACTTAGAATGAATGTATTTAGATGGAGAAATGTGACAGTGATTTAAAGTTATTTTTTGCTGTAGGGTCAGTGGAAGAAAACAGAGTCAGAACTGGACATGTTAGAGGAACAGAGAAATAAATGACACTCTACAGAAACACCTACAGGAATCTAAATAATTCAAGAATTACTCTGTTTCAGTTTTCTGTTTTCCCCCAACAGGACAAAGCTACTACACCACCAAGCCTGCTCTGAAAAGTCTGGGGGACAAAGAGCCTGAGGTGTTGACCTGGTCTCCAAACTCCCCAAATTCCAATCTGATCCAGCATCTGTGGGATGATCTGGAACAAATCAGATCCATGGAGGCCCCCAACCCACAACCCACAGAACATCCAAACAGACCCCATGTCCAAGCCCCAACAGGTCAGAACTGTTTTAGCTGCACAAAGGGGAAACTACACAATAAAAAGTGAGGTCCCACAGATGGTGGATCAGATTTGGATCTGGAGAGTCTGGAGACCGGGTCAAAACCTTGGGCTCTTTGTCGTGTTGTAGGTGTTAGTACGAGTCACAGTAACATCCAGATGAATGAAGGAGCCGAGGTTTCCTGGCAGAACATTGGACTGTAACCAGATGTTCTTCACTTCACCTGTCAGTGGTTTAATGTTTTAATGCTGTTTAATGCTGATCAGTGCATATTTTATACTGTTATTTTGTATATTGTATTTATACTTCATACTTAGATATAATATACACATGGCTGCTGGAGATTCACTACAGGATCACTTTTACATGAATATTTGCAAATTCTCTGAAACAGTCTCAGATATTTTCATCTATATGATACAGTAATAAAAAATTCTAATCTTTTTCATATTTCTAATTTCTTATTTAATCCATATTTATTTAATTACCACAGTTCTCAGTCTGTCTCTGTGCTGCTGTAACATGATTTATCATCAGAGATTAATTAAGTATGGTCTGAGCAGTAACAGTCATTCACATACACATTAAATTACAGCCCACAGACCTTATTCTTGATGTGAAATCAAAATAACTGAAATAATAATTACTGCATTTGTCATTACATGTGTGATCCACCTCCATCTGTACATATATTACCATGACTTTATTATGTTGGTTAGTTGTTAGTTTTTCCTCCTAAGATGATGATAGAAACATTCCAGACCTGTGCATTTGACAAAGGTGAGTTTGTTTTTACTGCAGAGCTCGATCAACCTGTACCGACGCCGTGAGGGCAAATGACCAAATCTCTACCTGTTACCTCTCAGTCTGTCTGTGTGATGCTGTAACTGCTGTTTCACAACTGTGGATCAAGTGACAGATTCATCCCCAAATATAAATATCTTTCAGCTGCCTTGGTGTTCGCACTGGCTACCTGCAGAGATACTAGTACCAGTGTAATGCTGCCTCTTTTTCTTGTATTAGTTAGACATCTCACCGCAGTATTCTGAGATAAAGAGGACTAGAGATACCCAGGAACAGTGAGGTGCCCCAAGAAGATTAATGCGATGGTAACATTCTTCATATTGTTAAGAAAGAGAGGATGAACTTCGGTTTGGCAATGTTCCTCCGCTAAAAACATCAAGCCTTGATCGCAGGGTTGATCTGTTTGTCAAGTTTCAGTGCCGAGTCAAAGATAACACTAAGATTCATTGCATGGGCATGGAAGTTTGACGTCAGTGGCCCTAAGTGGCTAACAATACTTCCTATGGTCACCGGGGGACCAAAAACAATCCAGCACTTTACATCCTGAAGACAGTTGAAAAGAAGTTTTAATGCTGATCTTGATTAGACTCAGGAAAAAGTAACCAGAGAGGAATAGGAGGATTCTGAAGGGTGTGCTAAAAGTGTAAACAGTCAGTCACATTGGCAGCTAGCATTCAAAAGCAAAGTCCTTTTAGGTAAATTCCATTTCTCTTAAAGGGAGTCAGATAAAATCAGATTAGAATTCACATATCTAACTCCTCTTACATGAAGGATGTAGTTCCACCTTTCTTCCATGTTAATCAGAGAAAAATCTATTTCGCAATAATCAAGTAAATCAGGGAGAGAAAACGAAACTGTGACAAACAGAGCTGCAGTAAGAGGAGTAAAACTGAAAGAACAGCAGAGCTTCAACGTCACACTCCAGAAATGAAACTCAAGTCTGTCACAGAAATGTAACTTGTCAGGATTGTGTGTTCTCTGCAAGCTGGTGTCTATACTCTGCCAAAGACTGTTTATGAGGTAACCGAAGCATCACTCTATAACAGTGTTTCAGAGTGTTTGTGTTAGCTGGAGTGATATAGTTCAAGTTGAACATTCCTTAATATTCCATCAGTAATTTAAGGTTATGAACGCAGTAGTTTCAACAATAGTATTGAACCAGGCCCTCTAGTGTTTGGATGAAGTAATTTATTTAAAATAAAGGGTGTCAGATTAACTAGGCTACATGTTATTTCAGTGTGTCAGTACATTTAATGAACATTTTAGGCAAATATCAGCAAGGACTGGATCAGACTCTGTGTCAGTTACGAAGGATTGGATTTGATTAGGACATCCCTTCTATATAATTTCTATATAATTTAAATGATCATATTGGAGATTGTATTTATTATTCATACCTATACTTAAACAGACCAGACTGTGAGTATTTGGATAGTTGGACATTTTTTGTTTTTCAGGCGCTGTGCTTCAGCTCGTTCAATCTGAACTTAAAAAATGGATACTATACCAATGCGCCTAGTTTTAGCTTTAATTTGAATAAGTTTCCATCAATACAGAGAGAAGATTAATGCGATGGTAACATTCTTCATATTGTTAAGAAAGAGAGGATGAACTTCAGTCTGGCAATGTTCCTCAGCTAAAAACATCAATCCTTGATCTGTTTGTCAAGTTTCAGTGCCGAGTCAAAGATAACACCAAGATTCACTGCATGGGCATGGAAGTTTGACGTCAGTGGCCCTAAGTGGCTAACAATACTTCCTATGGTCACTGGAGGACCAAAAACAATCCAGTATTTTACATCCGGAAGGCAACTAAGTATGCATGAGATATTGTTAGAATTCTCCGGATTCAGTGTAAGGTATATTAGAATGTCATCGGCGTAGCAGTGAATGGAAATGTAAAAGGAAACGCAAAGCAAATAAAATGGGCCCTAACATGGAACCTTGAGGAACTCCACAAGTGACTAGGATTGAGGAGGGGGAGGAGCTCCCAATCTTAACAGAGAGAGAACAGGTGTGTTAAGTAGGAGGCAAACCATGCAGTGTCCTGGATGCCTACCTGGCTTTGGAGCTGGAATCGTCAAAGAAAGAAAATGAGACAAAAACAAAACAAAAGGTAACCTTTGAAAAACTACGACAAAAAGCATTTATCATCAACAAATAAAAATGTGATGATAATGTGAAAGACAGTTGAAAAGAAGTTTTAATGCTAATCTTGAAAAGTCCTTTTGGGTAAATTCCATTTCTCTTAAAGGAAGTCAGATAAAATCAGATTAGAACAGTCATTCACATATCTAACTCCTCTCTCATGATGGGTGTAGTTCCACCTTTCTTCCATGTTAATCAGAGAAAAACCTATTTCGCAATAATCAAGTAAATCAGGGAGAGAAAACGAAACTGAGACAAACAGAGCTGCAGTAAGAGGAGTAAAACTGAAAGAACAGCAGACCTTCAACGTCACACTCCAGAAATGAAACTAAAGTCAGTCAGAGCAACAACAGAGCTGCAGTCCAGATGAGTGTGTTTCTGTCTAAAAGAAAATTGAAGTGAGTCCATCAGGTCTTTGTCAACAACACAGCAGAGTCTCTACCAAACACTGGTGAGTACAGCTGATCATATTCACTGTTTCAACAACCAGCATTAACACAAATCTTCAGCTCTACTCAGGTGGAAGTTTCCCTCTCTTCATTTCATACTGACACTTGTCTAATGTCTTCCAATATGACTATGGCTGTTTCTCCACAGCTCCACTATAGTCCACTTTAAACAGTCTCTCTGTGTCAGTTCTCAGGACTTTTCTAACTTGTTACTGAATCTCTCTGGTTTCAACATTAGTTTCTCTCCTTTCCTGGTTTTGTTACTGTTTACTGATCACTTCCTGCAGCCATGTGACATTCTGTTTCCTCTGGCTGTTTCACAATAAAAGCTTTCCATCTGTGAACCTGGGGGATGGGGTGTGGGGTTCTGTAAAGCTGCTACAGGGAATACAAGTAAGCAGAACTTGAAATAGTACAAGCAGAGACAACCACAATGAGTTGTGTGTTACTCTGGTTTGTGTAAACCACCACACATCCAACACATCATCAAGGTAAACGATGTTGTTTACTGCGATAAACATTTAAACTTTCCAGCACAGATTCAATGGTCACAGTTGTTCAAGACTCAACTTGGTGAAAGAATCCTCACTGAAATATGGAATATTTAACTCAAAGTTAGAACAATTAAAACAGAATTTTAAATAAAATGCATTTCTTTTCTTTCACTCTCTCTCTGTGTAGACATGTCTGCTGCCAGCTGTCTGCTATCTGAAGATCAGTTTCTGTGCTCCATCTGTCTGGATGTGTTCACTGATCCAGTCTCCACACCATGTGGACACAACTACTGCAAAAACTGCATCAATCAACACTGGAACACTGCTGACCAGTACCTGTGTCCGGTGTGTAAAAAGGTTTTTAACATAAAACCTGAGCTGCACATCAACACTTTCATCTCTGAGATGGTTGCTAAGTTCAGACAGCAAGCTCAACAGAAAGCCAGCAGCAGCAGCTCAGAGCAACAAGTTGCCAAACCAGGAGAAGTTTCCTGTGACGTCTGCACTGGAACCAAACTGAAGGCCCTGAAGTCCTGCCTGGTGTGTCTGACCTCCTACTGTGAGACTCACCTGGAGCCTCATCTGACAGTGTCAGGCCTGAAAAGACATCAGCTGATCCACCCTGTGGAGAACCTGGAAGACAGGATGTGTACGAAGCACGATAAACCTCTGGAGCTGTTCTGTAAGACCGACCAGACATGTGTCTGCATGCTCTGCTCTGTTTTAGACCACAGGACACATGAGTTTGTTCCTGTGAAAGAAGAATGTGAAGGAAAGAAGGCAGAGCTGGAGAAGACAGAGGCTGAAATTCAGCAGATGATCCAGAAGAGACGACTGAAGATTGAGAAGATCAAACACTCAGTCAAGATCAGTAAAGATGATGCAGACAGAGAGAAAGCAGAAGGTGTTCAGGTCTTCACTGCTCTGAAGGAGTCTGTTGACAGAGGCCTGAACCAGCTCATAAAGGAGATGGAAGAGAAACAGAAAACCACAGAGAAACAGGCTGAAGACTTGATCACAGAGCTGGAACAGGAAATCTCTGAGCTGATGAAGAGAAGCACTGAGGTGGAGCAGCTCTCACTCTCTGAAGACCACCTCCACCTCCTCCAAAACTTCCCATCCCTGAAAGCTGCTCCACCCACCAAGGACTGGACAGAGGTCAGAGTCCGTCCACCATCATATGAGGGGACTGCGGTGAGAGCTGTGGTTCAGCTGGAGGAGACGCTCAGTAAAGAGATGAAGAAGCTGTTTGAGGCTGAGCTGAAGAGGGTCCAGCAGTATGCAGTGGATGTGACTCTGGATCCTGATACAGCAAATCCCTGGCTCATCCTGTCTGATGATGAGAAACAGGTTCACTGTGGTGATGTGAAGAAAAATCTTCCAGACAACCCAGAGAGATTTAAAAGTTATATCAGTGTCTTAGGAAAGCAGAGTTTCTCTTCAGGCAGATTTTACTTTGAGGTTCAGGTTAAAGGAAAGACTAAATGGACTTTAGGAGTGGCCAGAGAGTCGATCAAGAGGAGGGGAGAAATCACACTGAGCCCTGAAGATGGTTACTGGACCATATGGTTGAGAAATGGAAATGAGTACAAAGCTTGTGCTGGTCCTTCAGTCCGTCTCTCTCTGAAGTCTGGTCCTGAGAAGGTGGGGGTGTTTGTGGATTATGAGGAGGGTCTGGTCTCCTTTTATGACGTAGATGCTGCAGCTCTCATCTACTCCTTTACTGGCTGCTCCTTCACTGAGAAACTCTACCCATACTTCAATCCTGGCTTTAATGATGATGGTAAAAACTCTGTCCCTCTGATCATCTGTCCTGTCAGTTACAACTGTAAACCAGGAATTTGGTGTTAATTTTTTTCTATGAGTTGATGTGTCTTTATATGAGGAAACAAATGCACAATACTATTGTAATAATGTACTCGTCATCGTCTTTTTTACAGAATGCATCCCATTTCACAGTCAAACAATTTGATGCATTTATCATGCATTTAATCAGCTCTGTCCATCCTGACACAAACGTGTGCAGGATATCGGTTTAAACCTCTGTTGTGGGTTTGGGTTATTATGGGTTGTGGGTTTTAGGCTATTATTTTCAGTTCCAGGAAAAATCAAATGACAAATGAGTAAAAAACAGTAGGGTTACATGAAAAGTAAACAGTTAATTAAAATATTAGATGTCAGTGGATAATTTGGTTAATTATTTTGTGAATGTTTATTTGTTTTGTGAATACAGGACAGATGGTTTATTATCTAAAGGAATCTGTTAATATGTGACTGTAAAGAGAAAACTGTAAAATAAACTCAGCTGATGTTGAAATGATTTAAATACCAGCGCTGAGTGAGCAGTGATTTAAGCACCAAACACTGAAATGAAAATCCTGGTTTACACATAAGTTGTATTTTGATACTGTTATAGTTTTAATTCTTAAGATTTCAGTCCTGGTTGATTTGGCGACACCTGGTGGTTAGTGGTGGTAACAGCAAGTGTGGTTTAATACAACAAAAGACTTACAGAGCAACTACTCAGTATCTTATTTTGTAGAAACATTTTGATGAACAATCACAATCAGAGAAATAACAATAATTTAAATACATTAAACAGCTTTTTAAGAAAATGAATATCTGAAGGATTCTAACTCTTTGATTTCAGCCTGACCACATGATTCCTGCACTTTTAAGAAGAATCAACAGGATGTTCTACACGTGAAACATTTGCATTGGGTCAACCTGTACTTACTCATCTTCTTAGCAGGCTTTATATTATTTATATTTTATAGTAGTGTATTACTGTGTAATGTGTGTATGAAATATACCGCACATATATTTAAACCTATAAATTTCTATCTTGTATATTGTATTTATTATTCATAATTATGTGTAGTTAGTTCACTACAGGACTGTGGTGATGTGAGGAAGAATCTTCCAGACAACCCAGAGAGATTTTCTGATCGTTGCTGTGTCTTAGGAAAGCAGAGTTTCTCTTCAGGCAGATTTTACTTTGAGGTTCAGGTTAAAGGAAAGACTGAGTGGACTTTAGGAGTGGCCAGAGAGTCGATCAGGAGGAAAGTAAACATATCAGTGAGCCCTAAAGATGGTTATTGGACAATATGTTTGAGAGACAGAAATGAGTACAAAGCTAATGCTGTCCCCTCAGTCACTCTCTCTAAAGTCTGGTCCTGAGAAGGTGGGGGTGTTTGTGGATTATGAGGAGGGTCTGGTCTCCTTTTATGACGTAGATGCTGCAGCTCTCATCTACTCCTTTACTGGCTGCTCCTTCACTGAGAAACTCTACCCATACTTCAATCCCTGCCTTAATGAAGGTGGTAAAAACTCTGTTCCTCTGATCATCTGTCCTGTTATCTAAACCTGATAGAATAATAACTAAAGTTATTCTTTGAATTGATTGCAGCATTCACACAACAGTTCTTCAAATCTTTATTATTATCTTTCCGTACATTTTTCAGTCACTACTCCTGCATACCTTGCACTACAGAAACTATTCAATTATCAAAATGTTCAGCTTTTTCTGGACACATCTGCTTGTACTCAACTTTTTTCTGCTATTTATAAGCGATTTTAATGTTTTTCAAAAAAAAGAAATGGGATCCTATTGGAGCTCAGCTCAACTTTCTTCACTCAACTTTTCAAGCTTACCCGTCTGGCATACGGTCAGTCAGAGACTCCATTTTTGGCTTAAAATATCCTCAAGACTTTGATGTTTTAATGTTGTACCTTTTAAACCTGTTGTACCTGTTAAATATGTTTAGTTTAGGAGATTTGTGACATTTTAGGCTGTTTGGAGCTTGTTGGAGGTATTATCAGTGTGTCACGTGACCATGTGATTTACAACTGCTGCATACTTTCTGCTACAGAAACCATTCAGCAATCAAAGTCTTTAGCTTTTCTAGGACATTTATGCTTGAAAAGTCTTTTTTCTGCTATTTATACTAAAATATTCAGCTTTTTCTGCAAAATGAATACTTCAGCAATTCTTTGCAGATTTCAAATTTTCAACATTTTCTTTTGCATTTCAACTGTTTTCAGCCATTTTAAGCATGATTTCAGCAGTTTACATTCAGCTTTCAGCATTCGCACTGCATTTTCTCCAAGAAATGCATTTTCTAGTTCAATAAACAACTTATTCCTCCGTACATTTTTTGGTAACTACTCCCACATACTTTCACCTACAAAAACCATTCCACTATCAAAATGTTCAGCTCTTTTAGGACCTTTCTCTTTGTCTTCAAACTTTTCTGCTATTTATACTTTGTGAAATATTCAGCTTTTTCTGCAAACATTTTGCTATTAAAATGAATGGAAAGGATTTTCAAATCCTTCAAAACATCATCCTCTTTGAACTTCAACTAGTTTGGCACACTTTGTGCTAGAGACTTCATTTATGGCTTAAAATATTCACAAGACTTTCATCTTTTAATGTTGTACCTTTTCATCTGCTAAAAATGTTTAGGATAGCAGATCTTTCCCTGTTACTGAAGGCTGTTACAGCTTGTTGGAGTTTTTATCAGTGTGTCATGTGACCAGCAAAAGGCACCCACCTTCCACCCACTTAAAATTTATACCAGCAACATAATTATGAGACCCACATTCCACAACCGTCGCCTAGAGGCAGACGCTGCTCAGGCCGTAGTTCCAGACATTAACATCATTATTTCTAATTAAACAGCGAGCCCTCCTCTCTGGAGCTAGGGTCAGAGTAAGGAGGCCGACTGATTGAAACTAGGATATTGCCGTGACTAAAAATAAGCGAGGCTCTCCCAGCAGCCCAACACTGACCTTTACAGAGCCACGGGGCATTTTTAGCCTCAGCATGTTGAGAGTCTGGGTCAGACCGTCAGGCAGGGGTCCGAGGGAGGAGGCAATGTTCAAACACCTCCATCACATCAGTTCACCTCCGTCTGATGAATCACTTCTTCTGTAGCAAAGGATACTGAACCACAATACTTCTGTCTGTCTGTATAGTACTGAAAGTTTACAGTGAATGCTTGATTAGAGTCACTCTTTTATCTCTATCTCTATTAACCAGAAACTTCCTCATCTAAACATCCTTCTGTGAATTCAGATATTTTATTCCAGCAACATTTTTTCTATTCAAATATTGTTGTTGTTCATGAGCATTAGCGTATAAACAGATAACAACATGCAAATATAGTAAGTTATGATTGTTGACAAACACTATTTTTTTTTAAATTTTAAATGTCTTTACAGCTGCTTATAACTGCATTATAGTATATTTCTTCTTTATTTTTATTCTTCTGTATCTTTCTCGGCCCTACCTACTCCTCCAAGCTTTGTGCTACAGACATTCAGGCATCAAAATGTTCAGCTTTTCCTGGTTTTCCTTGTATTCAACTTTATATATATATATATCAATTAATAAATGAATTGGATCCTGCAGGATCCGGCTTTTACTGACTACTGCACTTTCTGCGGCAGAAACCATTCAGCTGTCTAAATATTTAACGTTTTAACCTTTTTACATTTATGCTTATTCAACTTTTTTCAACTATTTATGCTTTTTAAAATGTACAACTTTTTGTGCAATTTTGCTATTTAAATCCGTGTACTGGAGTATCTATATCAGGGGTGTCAAGCTCATTTTCACTAAGGGGCCACATCAGCATAATGGTTGCCCTCAAAGGGACCAACTAAATGTAACCAAATATAATGTAAAATAAAGGTAACTCCTCCGTAACATATTGCTAAATAACTTTCTGTATTTATTACTTACTCAAGTTACAAATATTATGCATTATAGATGTAAAAAAATGTGTTTGCTTGTTGCTTTGTTAGTATAACATAAATCCTTTTAATTTGTCAGGTTAAGAAACCCACATTACTCCACTGATCAACAACCAAACTATTCAAGTAAATAAAGAAAAATATTATTAAAACACAAGTTATGACATAAACTTTGTTCAAAATTGTTTTGTCACAGTCGAGGGGGTCAGAATAACGTACAATCAACAATAGTGCCGCTAAGAACATGTGCGACAGATTTTACAAAAACAAATGGCTGCACACAGCCTTGCAGGAGTAAACATTTGTCTGCATAAACACATAAACTTGTAAACAACAAATACATTGCTATACATTAAGTATGTAATAAATTCGCCTTCCCATCTTTCTTGAAACTGCCTTCCATCTGCATCAATCTTTCTCTTCCTGGACATTTTGGGATCATTTGTGGATATTTCAATCTCAATTTCACTCGTTGCATGATGCATATACATGATACACTGTGATCTAGTGGTGGGATGCCGTCACTTCGCAGGTAACACAATCGCCATGCATTGTGGGAAATGGTCAACGTACGCCTTAAAGCTCCATAGACCTATTTTAACACAGATTTGTGAGACCAATTAAACACCCGCGGGCCACATAAAATGACGTGGCGGGCCACATCTGGCCCACGGGCCTTGAGTTTGACACGTGATCTACATAAACCCTCATTTTCCACATGAGCTGCAGAGCAGGCTTCAGTTGTCCGGTCACTGAATTAAAAAGTGAAACTTAACTGATAACCCGTTTGTTCAGCTGTCAAAATGTTTTAACCGTTTTACATTTATGCTTGTTAAATTTTTTCAACTATTCATGCTTTAAAATAAAATAAACTTTTTCTGCAGTTTTGCTATTCATATATGCTGCTATTTTAAGCATCACTTTAGTATTGCTGCAGCATTCATGCTGTATTTTCTACAGGAAATGCATTTTTTAGTATTTATTAAAATTGTACATTCTGCTTATAGAAGCTAAACAGGGACTTGAAGTGTTTTCAGTTTTGACTACACACCTCTCTCACATCATACACTGGTGTATTAGATGTTCAGCAGCTTTTGTTTGTTTTGGTGCATAAATAAGAAGAATCTCCACCTCACAGTTGTTGTATGTATAAAAGCACAAAGTTCACCGCTGCTGTGCTCAGAAGATATTTCCCATAAAATAAGTGTTTTCTCTCCAAATGATTTATTTACATCTACTCTTCTTCTTGATTTTTGCCACAAGCCCTTTAACACAAAATAAATACAGCACAGGTGCTAACATGAATTCTTGTTTTCTTAAACATAAACATATGCAGGGGCATGAAACAGTCAGGTAAAACTGTAAATATCTGTAACCTGCACTGACACCGTTTCATCTGACGTCCTGTGGTGAAGTGACATTTACGGATACTCACAGTGCGAGCACATTTCCAGAGGATAACTGGCTTCATTTCCCTGAAACAGAGAAAACACCAACAATGAAATGAGATGAGTCCAACATTTACACAACTGAACAGACAAGAAAAAAATCATTAAAAACACACTAACAGATGGAGGCAGTGGTATTCCAGCAGCTCCAGGTAAAATCGCTGTTTTCGCCAATGGAGTCTGGTAGTGAGTCTGGTTGCAGCTCTACAGCTGTGTCAGTAAATCTCACAGTATCAATCCAGAGGAATACAGAAAGTAAAACAAACAACAACAACTGTCTGTTTATCTTCCTCGGGCCTGTCAGTGTAATGAGTTGATGAAGTTGTTCCTGTCAATCACGCAGCGTTCAAACTCCACTGTGATGACAACAGCTCTGAAACGTGAAGATTAAACACACGTCTGTATATTTAGGGATGATGGAACCCCCCCCCCCCCATCAGATCAGTTTACCTGCCAGATTATTTGAATCTCACACATTAATCTGAGTGACATTTTACAGCCTCCATGACAGTAAAGCTGCCGGCGCTGCAGACCTCCCTGCTGTCGTATTTTTCATTTTACTGTGACATTTGTTTATTGGTTAAAAGTCCAGAGGGGTAATAAATCACTTATTTTATAATCAGTTCTCAGATTTACAGAGTCTGGAGGCCATTTTGAAAAAGCTCAGATTCGAGGGGAGAGCAGGCAGGGAGAACAGGAAGTGGTTTATTGTGAAAGTTCTTAATTCCAGGATAGCTAACATCCTTTAAAAAAAACCGATCTGAGATTATCTGATTTTAACACCAGCTGAAGTATCTGCACTGCACAATCTCTCATGTTACACAATACAACTCTTCCGGTCACCGTTTTCAAAATAAAACTCCTCTTCGAGAGCACTTGTCCATTGTTCAGTTTAAACAACCACGACTGAGGGATAAAAAATGGTTCTGTCAATGTTATACGAATGAGCAGATGTTCATTTATCATCATAATGATTCACAACCCTCTGCAGTTAAATATCACTGAATAAAAGCTGAATGAAATGATTTTTTTCATGTGGTAATATTTCAACATTTAATAACCATATGTAGATAAATTCTTATTATTTTATGTGCAAAAACAACTGTTAAGAATCTGGTAAACAAACAGCTGCCTGCTTAATAACTATTAATAACTGACACAATAAAATGCAATGAAATAACACACTTTAGTTTCTGGGAACATGCACTATAAAAACCAACCTGCACAACCTTTAACGTTAAAATGAAGTCTTAGATGTTTATTTTATAGCTGTTGACAATTAGTCAATGATTCATTCATTAAATCAAAAGCACATATTTCCAGTCTCTCTAATGAAATAATTTGCTGCTTTTCACTTTTGAATATAACTGTTACATAGCTTTAATTTTTAGGCTGCTGATTGGCCATAACAAGACAAAAACATTTATTTAACTTTTTTCTATCAAATATTAAACTAAGTAATTACCCACATGATTAAAAAATAATGAAAACAACCTTTAGCTGCATCCCATTCGATCTTTAAAAATACGAAGCTTTTATTTTGATGGCCACGTTGCTACACTTCCGTTACAGTTGCGCAATTGACGGTCCTGCGGCTATTAGCTAACCTGCTAACAAACCAGTGTTTCTCTATTACTGCACCAGCTAGCACCGAGGCTACGTACCAAGAAATAGCACAAATCAGACCCACTTAATACACGACTGTGTGACAGTTAGCTTAAACATAAATAACACAACAGCTGACCCACACTGTCACAAACTAACGGCCGCAAACGTTACGCTTTTTATTAAAACCAGCGCTGAGCTAACGGCGGCTAACGTTAGCTAACAGAGCCGCAGCAGCAGGAGCTGAATTCACAGATTCAGGTTTTATATCTTAATTTAAAAAATAAAATTAAATAAAGAACGGGTTATTTTCTCACCATGTTGCCGCCGGAGAGTGAACAGCTGCCGGGAGAGAGAGAGGTAGAGCCGAGTTAACGGGTCCGAAAAAAGACGATGTTTCAACGGGAGCTCTGACAGTGAGACACCGACCACCGACCACCGGCTGCCCGACTGCACCGTGACTGACCGCGGGGGAGAGATTCACCGCAGCGGCAGCAGAGAGAGCCGCAGAGGGGGAGAGAGAGCACGGAGAGAGGAGGAGGAGGAGGAGGAGAGAGAGAGAGAGAGAGAGAGAGAGAGAGGGAGGAGGAGGAGGAGGAGGGGGGTGTAGGTGGAGGAGGTGAGACCCAAAGCTCGTCTATTAAAAAGAAGAATCACTCTGTTTCCAAAAAAGAAACTGGAAACAAAGCTCGTCTATTGATAAGAGGCATCACTCTGTTTCAGAATAACATCTCTGCACGTCAGGTTTTCTCTCCTGCTCTGAAGCTGATTGTTGCTGAGTGGAAACATCAGAGATCACAATAAAAACAAACAGCAGTCATTTTATTTCTCTGCCTAAATTAGCTCTGTACTTTCCATTTCCTCTATTACCTTTATTTATATCTAATTAAACATCTAATATATCACAGTCATCATTTATCTGCACTGTGTACTTTTACTTTTGATGCTTTAAGTACATTTTCAATTCAGGACTTCCACTTGTCATGGAGTATTTTTACTCTGTGGTATTTCTACTTTTACTAAAGTAAAAGGTGTAAGTACTGTAAATACTTCCTCATTCACAGCTCCTGTTGGTTCTGTACCGGTTTATTCACAAAGACACTTTATTCTCCTTCAGTTCAGTACGTAACAAAACAACGAGGTTCAAGCACTGACACGTCGTAACAAAACAAACAAACAAACTGATCTTATTTGGCAAAATGAATCCAGCCATGCACTTCAAGAAGAAACAAACAGAATGAAGCACCGAGTGTGAAAACATAGACAGAACGTCTGAAGATGAAGACGTCTCAGATTTTATATTTGACTCATGATCAACAGAAAACAGTGAATGTCTCCCACTACCAAATACAACCTGACATTTTTGATTATCTCTGAGACATCTGACGTCCTGCTGCCACAAATATTCACTTCAGCACCAAATGTGGATTAATCCGCTGCTGAAAATAGTCCCAAACTATTTCTTTTTTGTTTTACAGGAGCTACAGTGAGCAGCTGAAATTTAAACAAACTAAACTAGGTATTTGTGAGGTGTTTTTGAAAGTTTACGTCCACACACTGTTGGTTTTGATCTGTACATGAGATTTGTTGAATAAAAACATAAAGTGAAACCAGCTTCATCCGTTACAGGAAAAATCCACCATCATCCTGTTTGATCTCACAGTGTCTGTAAAGTTACTTCCATAACAACACAGCCAACATTTCTGTTTCTGTATTTCTATATCACAGATGTTTACCTGTACATCAGTTAAAGGTCAGGCTTTTATTCTGAAGGACTCACTGAACCCAACATATTCTAATTAGCTTTTGATTGTTTAAATATTTTCTGAGGCCAAACATCTGAACATGAAGTCAAGCAACATGGACCAAACTATTTAATGGAGGAATAACCTCACCGCTAACTGTCTTCTCAAACTGTGTTTACTGTTTTTAGCTTTTTTTTTCTCCTTTAAATAAACACAACACATAACTAAACGATAACGATGATGTACACGCTCCCATTCATCGGCTCCCTCACATCCACACAGTTAATAAATAAGGTAAAATTCTTCCACAGGTGTCGTCCATCCTGGTCTTCAGCTAACACTGTGCTAGCTGGTGCACTCAGGTCCTCACAACTTGTGCTATGATAAATTTTAGTTATCGAGGGGTATTGATCTATTTTACTGAAGGAACAACTGGATCATTTTGGGGACAACACGAGTTTATTTTCTTATCCAGAGAGTTAAAAGAATATTGATGTGAATTTCAAGTCCAGTACAGAGAAAGGTCTACTAGCGTTCTATCTTAGCATAAAGACTGGAAGCAGGGGGAAACTGTTAGCCTAGCCTAGCGCCATCAAAAAATGCACAAATACAGCTTCCATAAAACTTCAGGTTCTTCGATCACATGACGTTCTCTCAAGTTGAACAAGCTGCTCTGCTCCTCTTACGTCACATCCACTGTGCTAGCTGTAGCAGTGACTGGTACAATCTGAAATACTGGATTTAAATTTTGCTACTGCTTGATCAGAGGTCACTCAGTCATTCATCGTTTGCACTGAGAGTTTCATGTTGATCCAAACTGCAGAAAAGCTCCAACTGTGGGTCACTATCATTGTCTACGAGGGAGGTGAGTGGGACTTTGACTCGATTATTATCTTGATGGTTTTCATTAATGCTGTAGTTCTTAGCCTAGCTAGCTGAATTGTCCTGCGCTTCGCTGAACGCTGTTTCCCCCTGATTCCAGTCTTTGAGCTAAGCTAAGTTAAACACATCCTTGATCAGTCTCTGTCCTGGAGACACAGACTTGAAATGTACATCAGTCTTTTTTAGGAAGATGTCGAACAAGCTCAAAATATCTGATTGTTCCTTTAACCCCGTCCACCCCTGCTTTAAAGCTACACTCTGCAACCTTTGGAGCTTCTCTCGGTTCTCGTACCAGCAAAATTAGGAAATAAACTCAAGATGTTTGATCACTAAGAGGTCGACCCACACAGGAAGCAACGTCAGAGCAAAATACCGTACGTGAAAGCTGCACTTTTAAGTCTTGTGTGCAGTGAACTCACCTCTCTGTGATTTCTGAATATTACCAATGCTCTTCAAATTCTTCCCTTTTTGCTGGTAAAAAGCAACGTTGCCGAGTGCAGCTTTAAAGCAAAACCTTTTAAAGACCAGCATAGCAAACAGCTACTTCCTCTCCCTTTCTGCAAACACAACACAAATACCAGACCCTCGCTGACTTGATGCACACCTTCAGGGAAAAAGGCTGTCCTTTTTATTGTGATGCTGATGTTCAAAGGTAGTCCTGGTATGACTGACGTCCTCTGCTCGGTACTCGGTGTGTGTGGACGGTGTTAAGACGAGCTGACTCAGTTGAACGCCTCCTTGTTGATCCACATGAGGGTCCGCGTCTCGTTGGGCTTGCATTCGTACTCGATGCTGCTGAATTTGTTGCCGAACTGGCAGTGCTCCCTCTTGTAGTAGTTGTAGTATTTTGCCTGCCAGACCGTCTCGAACGTCCCCGCCTTGTTGAACTGGACAGGAGGAGAATCAGAGTCACCAACACTGCAGCAGGGATTATCATTCAGCTTCAGACTCTCCTGAAGGCGACACCAATGTCTTACCTCCATACTGACTTGGACGGGCTGCCGGTCTCCACTCTTGGTGTGCGGGACGCCCTCGGTGTCGTACTGGCCGTGATAAACCACCGACTCCTCGTCTCTGGACTGCTGCTCCAGAGGAAAGATGATGCCTCCGATGTTCATGTTGCTGCGAGGAAGAGGAGAGGGAGGAAGGTAACAGGACGATCGAACCAATTGACTGACCGTGTTGAAGGTTAGAAACTCGGTGCTGCAGCTTTCGAAGGACGTGGCCTGAGCATAAAGGCATTTAACTGCCTTTTCACATTAGTATTAAGTTATTTTTATGTGTGACTGATCATGTTTCAAGTAACATTCCTAACACTGCTGATGAAGCTTTTCAGGATACAGAAGCCTCTTCACATCAGGGACTCTGGGCCCAGAGATGATCAACGAACTGTGCCCAGGTCGATTTGAAAACATGGTCTCAGGTACGGTTCACGTCAGATGTGAAAATCACTGTACTGAAACATGGAAGTGGACTGGCATTCAGAATTTACAATGTCTCTTCTTCTTTGTGTTCATTCTGTCTATTCTATCTCCACCTGCACCTCCTCCCCAAAGAAGACCGACCTGAAGGATCAGGAACGATCCTGAAGGATTACTTTGTAACTTCGAGTATTTCTATTGTTTCCCTCACAACTAAATAGAAAAGAACTGTGTCCATGATATTGTAGAAACCTTCCACTGTAACTCGTGGATCAGTTGTTTCAGATTTCACCGGTACCTGAAGCAACTCGCCCACACAAACAAACACGCTGCTTCTTTATTTTAGAACAGGGCTGGTTTTTCTCTCCTAAGACGGACGGACTGAACTACAGCTGCTCTGAGCTCCACAGGAAACACATCCACACTGTTTTTAATGGAAACCAGACATTTACTGGATTAAAGTAGAATCAACTAATCTGGGTCCAGGTTGTTTTGTTTTTTAAGTGTAAATCTCTCTGTCCTTTTAAAGTGAACGTTGTGTCACTGGAAAATAAAATAACTGAACCTGTATCTCATCGTCCATCAACACCATCAAACACAGAACAGATTTAGACACATTTCCATCAGTTTCTCCTCTTTAACGTCTCATTTCTGACATTTTTAATCACTTTTTAAACTGTATGAGCTGAAATATTCACGATGATGTGACATTAACACATAAAGTCTGTTAGTGTCCAAACTCAGAAGCTGATTAAATCAAATCATGTAGTTTTCTGCAGAACACTGTGTAAACCTGCCTGTATAATGTTTACAGTGTGTTTCAGTGTCCTCAGAGGTTAAATAACAGGATACTTTAACGACCTGTTTCTCTCCTAAACTGTATCTTTCTTCTTTTATTCATTAACGTCGTTTTAATTCGACATTTTCCGGTTGTTTTCGGACCCCGCCCTGCTCCACCTGAGCCTCCCTGACTTCACCTTCACCTGAACCAGCAGCAGCTCGGTCCGTGTCTGCAGGTGGATCAGCAGCAGTCAACAGAAACCTCCACACATGATTAATTCAGGTGGAGATCGGGTGGTGGAGGAGGAGGAGGAGGAGAGGAGGAGGAGGAGAAGGAGGAGGCCTGCAGGAGGAGGAGGCCTGCGACTGCTCTGCTTTATTTTCTGTTTCTAAACGCTCTTGTTTCTAATCGCGGAGCTGGACCTGATCCTGATCCCTGTGGACGACAAACCCGTTTTTATTTCACGGTGTGAATTGAATAAAGGCGTGCGCATGCGCAGCGGAGCCTCCTGCTGCAAATAAAAACACATCTGAGCTGAAATGAAGGGAATCAAACAGAGAAGTCTTTCTTACGTGGCCTCGACGTTTCCAGGCTTCACCACCACCTCGATCTTATACTTGGAGCCCGTGAGCAGCTTGATGGTCCGGGTCTGGCCGAACCGGGTCCCGTCCACCTTGAAGAACACGGGCCCCTCGTTGGGCTGGATCCGCAGGGAGATGGAGATGTTGATGATCGGGGGAACGTCGTCCATTGTCCCGGGCCGTCGAGGTTTGTGGGGGGTCAGAGTCTGGTCCCGTGTCCAGGGAGGGGGGAGGCGGATGCTGCGGTGATGCTGAGGAGGGACCCGAGTCAAGCTGCACGGAGAGAGACTTCCGGTTACACCTGTCAAAATAAAAGCGGAGTGCTGAGCACAGAGAGCTCCGGTTACTTCCTCCATCAGTTTAATACATTGTTTCATCATCTTATAGATGAAGAGAAGGAACAATGTATTGATCAGTTGATTAATCACGTTATAAAATAATGAATCAAGTCATTGAATAATTTAATATCTTCTTCTTCTTCTCTTTCATTACAGTTCATTTCATCTTTTTCTTGTTTTATGAACCAGACATCAGGAAATAAAGAGGATTACCACTGTACTTCACTACCTGCACACTATCATAAAGATGGAAATGTTCATTTTTCCTCCACATGAGGGAGCTGTAGAGTTAACATTAACATCAGCTTCTTCCTTTTAAATCAAACTTCTACTTTGGAAACATGTTGATCTCAGACAGAGACTGGTGGTTTGTACCTGAACCTGTGTGGACACAATAACAGAAACACCTGACTCCTCCACCAGCCCAGCTGACAGCAGAATAAATCTCTGTGGAATTAAAGTCTTTAAAAGGTAAAGGTACGGAACCACTTCAAACCCAGGAATATTTCCATGTGTGAGTCATGAGAACATTGTGTGAAGACTGTCGCTGGAGCTGAAGAATAAAAAAGAAACGAGTGGAAAAATGTGAAGCTGACTCCTGAAAACACAAAGATCTTCACAAACATGTTTATTGCATCTTAGTCACATTTACATCAACAGTTACAATTCATTCAAACACTCACGTTTCAGTTTCACCTAATCATGATTTTTTTTATAAAAGGTAAAAAACATTATGTACAATTATTTGTGTTTTTTATATGAAACACAAAATATAAAATAAACATTAGAGTTCAAAATCAGATGTGATTTAAATAAAAACCTAAACGTCGTCATCGGTCCAGCTCGGCCTGCAGGATCTCTCCCCAGGTCTCAGCGTCCAGCGGCGTCATCCTCCTGCCGGTCAGCTCCTCGGCCGACCGGACGTCACTGAACCGTCCTCGGAGCCAGTCTCTCTTCAGACAGCTGCGGGTGTAGTTCCTCACCAGCGTCACCTGCAGGGAGGAAACAGTCTGACAGCTTTATGACAGGATTCCTACAGAGACAGAGCTTTTTACTAAAGAGGAAGATCCTTTAGTTTCACCAGAAACATCTCTATATGACTTTCAGTGGTGGGAGAAGTAATCAGAAACTTTACTGCAGTAAAAGTACCACACAGTAACACAGACACACTAACAGATGGAGGCAGTGGTATTCCAGCAGCTCCTGGTTTAAATCCCTGTGTTTGTCAATGGAGTCTGGTAGAGATAAAAATGTCAATTTCTGGTTTTATATAAAGCACTGATTGCAAAGATAATGTTCTAAATTTAACTCAGCACTGGTTTGTTTCTCTGTTGTTGTGTTGTTGTTGTTGTTGTGTTGTTGTTTTTTACCCACCTTCCAGGACAGTCCATCCCTCCTGTCACTGTCCACCTCCCTCTGACAGACGGCCCGGACCAGCAGGCACTGCCTCCTCCACAGCTGCTCGCTCTCCTCGATGATGTGATGCCACAGTTTGCAGGTCCGCGAGGCGCTGCACAGACTCTCCGTGTCCAGCTCTCCGAAGATCTTCACGCTCATCTCCGTCGGCAGAGTCTCAGCGAAGTTCTGAGGACGAGCGTCGCCGTCGTTAGACGTCAGGGACGGTGTCCTCTCACAGAGGAGAAACACCGGGGAGGGCCTCGTGGAGTCATGCTGCATAATAACTCAGAGTCCAACAGAGTGAAACCACCTGGGAAAACAAAGACAGAGAGGTCATTACATGAGCCTGAGACTGGGTGAGAGCTGCTGCTGCTCTGACGTCTGGTCCTTTAGTTTGAACTTCACTCAGACTTTACTGCAAATAACAAGTCACTGCAGCTTAAAATCTTCTTATAAATGTTGATTAGATGAAGAAGAAGCTGCACGTCCTCTCCTCTATGAAAAGATTCATTTTATTTTACTGCAGTTTTTTCTGCTGTTGCATCAAAATCACTGAGAAAATAAAGTTTAGAATCAACAGAGTTTAAAGAAAATGTTCCTGAATCATCAGACTGGAGAGTTCATGTTTAGCTTTCTGAGACATGGAGGCTTTAAAAAGAGATAAAGTCACCAAACGCCCAAACCCGTGAAAGATTCCTTAACAAACTGTTTAAGTCAAGGTAGAAATGTGTCAGATTTTCTGTCTTTTTTAATGAAATCTGCTGCAGCTGGTCTGTTTTCATGGCAGACTCACTCACTTCAAATACAGATGTCACATCTTATGGTTCTCATCTTTAAAGCCTTGGAAACAGAACATGTGATTGAATTCCGTCATGTATCATGTTCAATAAGACAAGGAAAGAAGAAAAGTACCATAACATGCAGCTGTAACCGTCTGACGGTGCAGAGGAAAAGTTATTTGTTCTCACAGACTGAACTCGTTTAATGTTCCTGTGAAACCACAGCTCGTATTTTTCTGTTCCTGTTGTGATCGGCCTCCACATCAGACACGTGAGTCTGAAACCAACACAACAGAAGCTCAGGGAGCAGCGGCAGACACGTTAACCTGAGCCGAACCTTTCATTCCTGCTTCATGTTCGTCTCATCGATCCAAACTCGAAGGCTCAGACCTCCGCCCCGGAGCTATAGCAGCACGGTTAGCTCGCTAACAGCGGCTGAAAACAGCCTCGGTTTCCGGGCCACGCTCGTGTTTCACGGTGTGAGTGTGCGTCTGCAGGTGTGCTCAGGTGAGAGACGCAGGTGTGCTGTGGTAACGGCTGTTTCTCGGGGTCTTACCTGCGGTGTGGTCGCTCCGTGTCCGTCTGACAGCTGAAGGTTTAAATGTCTCAACGGCTGTTTACACACGTCATCGTGTTGTTGTGCGGTGCGCATGCGTACAAGCGCCGCACTCGCGTTTATCACATTAAAATGTAAATTTCCTCCAGAATAAAGTGATTAAACTGTGTCTTTACTGCGCGATGTGACGTTTCTACCTGATCCACACGGTGCTCGCGCCTGTTCACTCTCATACAAACAAACGACGTCGATTTTTCCCGTTTTTTATTGAGACGGTGCCAGACTCCATTCAATAATCTGTTGATTTAAAGCAGCATTCAGGTTAAGAAGAACATTCACCCGATAAAATATATAAATGTGTACGTTGTCTAAGTCATTACCAGCGCCTCTTCAATTCGGCGCATGACTAAACCAAAAGACAGTTTTCTATTTAATTCTGTGCTTGTTTAAAAATGCAAAAGCCCAATTTCAAGACGGTTCGTTTAATATTCGCATTTAAGTTACACTTCTGAAAATCTGAATGTATTTCGGTGAATGTGTGGCCTAAATCATGTATCATAGATTTCATGTGTGCCGGATTAAAGAGGGATATCGACTCACTTATAAACCGTTTTGAAATTAATTGTATGTACAGAAATATTTCGTAAACAAAACAGTTAAAATTGAAAAAAACAAAAATCAGAGGGAATTCGGTGAATGTGTGGCCGGAAATCTGCTGGGCAGCGCCTCACGTGTACTCTACTGCGCATGCTCTCGTGTATCCCGGAAGTTTTGAATTGTGTACTTGACAGAAAGTTGTTTCTGTTTTGTCTCCTTTAGTTTGAATCCTCGGGGACTGATTCTCGTCCGGTTTTTCCGCCACATCAGTTCGGTTCAGTACCGCAGAGTTTTCAGTTCCTACTGGACCGAACAAAACCTAGAGGATCTGGTCAAATCCAGATTTCGCTTCATTCTCCCTCTAAGTTCCCTCCCGGTTTCAGATCGGAACACCGCAGCCTGGTGTTGTTGTGTGTTTTCTCCCAGAGTCTCCGGTGAACCGGGACGAACCCGCCTCCAGTCCCGCGCACGCTGAGCTGATGTCCGGCTTCGACCTGGTCCCGGTGGACGGCGGCGGCCCGGTCCACCTGCCGCCGGGGGAGACGGTGCTGGGCAGGGGCCCGTTACTGGGAGTGAGTCCTCCAGCGTCTCTATCTGACAGTGCTCGTTAATTATTGATGCTGTGAATCAGACTAATCGATAATGAAAATGATCAGTAGCTGCAGGTCTGATACTTAACCACTGGGAGGCGCTATCACACTGAGAACACGGAGGCAGCTGAACAGGTGGTTTGGTTTCTGATCAGGTGTTTCTGGATCTGTTCTAAACATCAGACTGATCCCTGAAATAATTAGAGTCAGTTTATAAACTATTTCTTTAACGTTTTAATCTGAGTTGAATATTAATGAATTACATTTAAAGTAACTGCACCAGGTGAGTTATCCTCTGGAAACCATGAATATCCACTCAAATACAAATTCATTTTGCAACATGAGGTAGAGGTGATTTTGTTTGTGCTGAATCTGGTCTCCTGTCCTGTTTGTCTGGTCTCAGGTCAGTGATAAGAGAGTGTCCAGACACCACGGGCTGCTGGAGAACCTGAACGGACAGCTGCGACTCAAACCCGTGAGTTAGATTAAAGAATGTCCACACCAGCAGACTGGGGATTATCCTCCTGATTAATCTGTTAACCAGTGATTTAAGAAGCTGGAGACTGAAAAGATTCTTCAATTAATGGAAATAGTTGATGATTAATTTTCCAGCCTCTGCAGCTTTAATGCACATCACAGGTTTTGTATTTTATAGACCATTAACTACACATTTTACAAAACCCTCCATCAGTTTTAACGCTGAAATTCATCTCTTATTTTTTATTTAACGTCTGTTCAAACCTAGTTAATCTCTCAGAGAGTTACTGTTCACTTAAAGGGCAGTTTTCTCCTGGGCCTGCACTAAACTAAACAGTAATGAGAGTTAGAACAATAAAGGATAGAAATTCTTAGTAAATGTATGAATCCTGGTATTAAAATGTGTTGAAGTGTTTGTTGGTCTGGTGTGTAGGTGGGTTGTGTGAGTTAATCCAGGCAGCTGTTGGTTTTCAGTTCATTTCTATGGAAATCAGTTGTTTGTCATGAACGTGACACTGACGTTACAGATAAATATCCTCAAAGTGAAAACCAGCTGGTGCGTTCAGGTGCTGTGGGAAAGTTAAACATGTGAGAACAGCAGGATAAGATGTAATCAGTAGTTTCTTGTTTTTTAAAAAAGATGGCTGCTCAGTGATAAAAAATGACATAAAAGCTCTTCAGGAATAACTCCAGACACATCAGTCTGAAAACACATTTCCTTGAATATTAATACATAGAGAAATCCAGAATATGTTCCTCACTCCCTGCAGAAGACCTTTATACAACACTGGGTCCCAGTTCATTTGATTCCCAGTGGGAGTTTCTAATAAAATGAATTAGTGGAGGTTTCCCGGTTCTTCAGGTATTTCCAGACAAATCTGAACAAAATTGTTTAGACAAATCTTAAAGATGCATTTGGACCCATAAAAACAATCTCTGCTTTACTAACATCTGGTTTTTGTCCTGAAGAAAAACATCATTACAGTGTCAGTTAGAACACAAACCTCCTGTTTCAGCCTCCATTTAATTCTACAATTGTCACTTTTCCCAGTAAATACATTAAATCCACAGATCTTTATTAGTCCTGAGGGGGGACTGAGTGAGTCCAGCAGAAACCAGCAGAGGTCAGAGTTACAGACATAAATCACACAGACCTCAACTGATTATCATTTATGTTTAATTACCTGTAATGCATCAGCACGACTTGAACCATCATCTCGACATAATTAACCCTACACAGTCCATCACTCATCTCTAATGTGATGTGGAATCAATCTCGTCAATAACACAAGCCTCAACCTGAGGCGACGTTTTTCTTTTCCGTCAGTCGTGTATGCTGGCAGTTTGTTGCTGCAGGGTCGCGAGTGTAAAAGAAAATCATCCACAGGGATCGAACGACGGAGCTGGAGGTGAGACATCATTAAACAGAGGTGGTTCGGAGCCGATACAAAGGCGTGACACACTGTGACCATACCAGACTTCATTGACAGAAACAGGAATTTTACAGAGCAGAACGGAGGAGCTGCTGGAATACTACTGCCTCCATCTGTTAGTTAATGTTGTTGTTTAACTTTCAGTGGTGGAAGAATTCCTCTTTCTGTCAGTGGAGTCTGGTAATGATATACAGTGATGGATACCTGCCTGATATGCAGTTGGTCCTCTGTACGCCATCAGAACACCTCCATCTGGCTGAGGCCTGGACTCTACAAGTGGTCTGTGGCCTGTGGTATCAGGCACCAAGACGTTATCAGCAGATCCTTTAAGTTTGCGAGGTGGAGCTTCTGCCGATCAGATTTCTTGTTCCAGTTTGATTGGACTGAGATCTGGGAAATTTAGAGGCCAAGCCAGCACCTTGAAGTATCACGTTCAAACCGTTCCCAAAGTGACTGTCATCAGGGAATACCTTTGTCTTGAAGGTGGGCAACACTTTCTGGGTGGACACTATGTGGCTGTAGATAGAGAGGTTAATCCCAGCATGGAGAGAGAAGGTGAGGCAGAACCGGGTCACTCTGAACAGCTGGTTAAAGTTAGGATTAGGACCAGCTGAGACAAACCCAGGAGCTCATTCCTAACCCAGGGGTTTTACCTACCTAGTCATCTGGCCACAACGATTCAGTTAAAACCAATTTTATTAAACTTCTTAAACAGAGTGTCATCAGGAATGTGTTCAGTGTTTGTTTCTGCTGCAGTTTATTGGTTTATCCTCTTGTTTTGATTTTCAGACCCACCTGAACCCGTGCTTCTTTCAGTCGTCCTTGACCGACGACCCTCGACCTCTGAAGAGAGACTCCTGGTACCCTCTCCATCACGGAGACTTCTTCTCTCTGCTGCCGGGGCAGTTCATCTACAAGGTGGTGGCCGTGGGTGGAGAAGAGAGCACTCCCAGGTACTTCCATGTCTTTTCCATGTCAATGCAAATCACATCAAGATCAAAAGACGAATCTCATTTGCTGCAGTTTCCCTCGATGTGTCCGTGAATAATTAAACCAAGACGGACAAGACAGCTCTCCACTGGTTAATGAAAGTCTGATCTTTTATCTTTTCACACAGGACTCTGTGTGGGGGGGTTATTTGTTGACTCAATTAAAAGCCAGCATTAGGGAAAAATGTTGATTTATGCTTGGTCATCTTTTATCTCTGAGTTAGCGTCCCCTCCATTGTCCTGATGCTGCCTCTGTGTTTGAAGATCAGATCAAAAAGATGGAGGACACTCAAGCAAATGTTACCAGCAGAGGCTCATGTAAAATTCATCTTCAAATTCCAGCTTGTTTCTGAAACTCAGCATCAAGTTTGATGTTGACATTTCACACAGAGGCTCTCCTCAGGAAACTCTGTAGTTTTAAAAGTCGTTTAACTGTCATTTTCTCAATCACTTCCTGTAGCAACAGTCAGGAATTTGAAGGAGAAGAAAAGGAGGAAGTTCCCAGTCCTCCAGAGCCGGATGTGGAACCAGATCATCCAGTAAGACCAGACCGAGAACGGACGCCATCTCACGAGGAGCCGACGTTAGCGGCTCTGTCGAACGAGGAGGAGGAGGAAGGAAGTTTAAATAAGGTCTGCAGCTGTTTATCAGCACAGAAGAAGATAATTTCAGATTTCAATTATTCAGACTGAAAATGTAAATTGACACTTAAACGTCACAGAAATGGACAGAAGGAATAAAATGGTGGCCTGATCAAATTCATGTTCTCTGATCTCTGATTATCAAAGTCGTAGCAGATTGATTCTTTGTAGATAATATTTGAGTATTTGAATCACTGAATGAACAGATGCAGTCAAACAAACAAATGTGTCTCCAGAAAATTTAACCAGCAAACTTTATACATCATTGAACTAAACAAACCTGTGGGTAGCCAATCATAACGCTGTCTTTTTTTTATTATTGATACAGGGAGACTCAGCTCCTCAGAGGGAAGTGAAGAATTATCACAACAACGTTGCTAAGCCTGCAATCAAGAAAAGAGTTTTACCTGCGTGGATGATGGTGGCGGCGGCGGCTCCAAGCAGTTCGTCCTCCAGCCCCAAAGGTACCGTGTTCCTGTTTCTGTCACGAGACAACAAAGAAGTTTATCAGTAAGGCGAGAACCTCTCCACGTTAAATATGTAATTACTTTTACCAGCTGTGGTTTCTAACCCTGCAGCTCGTGACACAGAGGAGTTTCATCACAGTGTTTCATATTTGTGCTGCAGGAGTTTCCCTTTCTTTCCTGCAGTTTTATCCAGATCTTATCTCAACCCCCCCCCCCCACGCACACACCCCCCACCCCCGTGAAGCTACATGAATGTAATTTTCCATGATGCTGGTTCAGGACTGGTGCTGGAGGAATGAGAGCTGTTTTCAGGTGATGTTATCCAGAGCTGCTGGGAGTCAGGACTGAACTCCTGTCACTTCAGATGTCACTTAAACAGTCTGAGGTCGTCCAGTGTTTAACAGAGACGCTGAAGAGTTTGACTGCTGTGATGAAGTGGAATGAAGCCGTCTTTGATGATCACAGCTGATAATAAAGATCCTCAGCCTGTCTGAACAGTCTGCTCCTCTGATATTCACTCTGCGATTATTTAAGAGAAACTGCTAAAGAACAAACAGCAGAAACAGGGCGATGAATTAGGAAGTAATTAAGTACTTTTACTCAAGTACTGTACCTACATTTCAGGTTTTTTTCCAGGTGTAGTTACTTGTTACTTCCTCAGATAAAGACATCACAGCAGCTCAGTGACGTCATTTCTCCTTCTGTGTTTCAGTTCAGTCGACTGTGAAGAGACGTAAAACACCTGCAGCAGCCAAACAGGCCACGCCCACTGTGACCTCTGCACCTGAGGAGGCGGAGCTTAGTGAGAAGGAGGAGGAGGAGAGGCCGAGGAAGAAGAGGAGGAAGGTGAGTAATGAAGAGGAAGTAATTAGGGAGTAGTCGTTGTTGTTACTGTTGTAGTTTTACTGTTTTTGATGGTTTTTAGTTTAGATTTAATCCATTAACAATAATGGTCAGTTACAGCCCAGATCTTTACAGACTAATGAGGCTAACGTGGTGTCCTCTGGTCTGTGTTGATTTTCAGGACGTCTCCTCAGAGAAACCATCAGTCCGGTGTCAGGGCGGATCCAACAGATCTGAGGTCAGCGACGAGTCTGACAACTTCACCATGGAGGTGGAGGAGGAGGGAAAAGGAGGAGAAACGTCCACAGCCGACAGAAACTCCCAGACACCGACATCTGAAGTCAGCTCTGAGAAGAAGTCGACGAACGGACGACAAACGACTAAACGAGCGGAGTTGAACAGTAGCTCGGCGTCCAAACCTCGACTCAGGACGCCATGTCCGTACGGGAAGGACTGCTACAGGTGTGTTTACCTCTGCTTATACACCAGCTGAGCTTCTTCAGACAGAAATAAAGGAAGTTAGAGGACGACTGTGAATTTAGTTTAAGTGCTGCCAAAGAGCTTTCACTTTGATGTGACTCATTTTCCAACAAAGACGAGGTGAAGTGCACTCGAGCTGATGAGCGAGTTCAGATCTGACTCAGGTCCAAAAGCCTCTCAGAGCAGCTTCCTGATGTCAGAGCTCTCTGCTGAGATCCTTCTTCTCTGATTCAACAACATGAAGACCAGCCAAGGTCTTTATCAATACAAATATAAGGCTCGTAAGCTGAATTCTTCAACCCTAAAGTCACAGGACGGGTCCTCGTCCTTTACTGTTGGGATGTTAACATCCTGCCGATCCACGGGCCCAAACGGTTCCAGTTTAGTCTCATTAGTCCATAAAACAGACTCAGAGCTCCACAGGCCTTATTCAGAAATGTTCCTGGATCCTCCAGTCGACCTTTTCTGTTTTCTCTCTCCTGTGTTCAGTGATAAAGTGCAGGGAGACATGAGGAGTTAGTTTGTTTAGTGTTGGTCTTATGGTCCACACTGATCCTGTTTTCCTGATATGTTTTTCCTCAGCTGCTGTCTATGTTTCCTTGGAGAGATCCAGGAAGGTTTGCTCCTGTGCAACAACTGTGTCTCTAAACACCTGAAGAGTCTTGTAACATCACATTTTAGGTTTGATGCTTCTGAGACGGCTCAGGCTGAATCAGGATTTATTCGTTTCACGTTCAGCCTTATTTTTAGATGATCTGTCTGTTGTGTTTTTGCCACACTGCTGTTCAGATTAACATTCTTGGTTTCAGGATTAGAATAACTCAGAGATGCTGTTGACTCCAGTGGATTAAATGGTGCAGAGCTGTGTTTGTTTTAGATGAAGGACCTGCAGGACCGAGGACCTCTCATCTCACCCACCTGTTTGTTTTTCCAGGAAGAACCCGGTCCATTTCCAGGAGTGCAGTCACCCCGGTGACACCGACTATGATGAGGAGGAGGAGGAGGAGGAGGCAGACCGACCTGAGTGTCCCTACGGCACTGACTGCTACAGGTCAGACATCACAGCCTGATGAAAGGGATGATGGGAAACATGGAGACCTGACGAGGCAGAAATGAAAGAGACAAAATGTTACTGAAACACAAGATGATGAAAAGAGGAACCTCGCTTTGTCCATTAATCAATTAGTCGATCAACAGAAAACTAATTATCAACAACTTCCCTAATGGAATAATCAATTTCTTTGCTTTTCTTTGTCACATTTAAAATGAGCATTTTCACTATTTTCTGACACTTAATAGATAAAAAACACTCATATATTAATCAAAATGATCAGCGGAATAACAGATAATGAAAATAACTGTTTGTTTGTTTTCAGTTGTTGCTATTTATTTAGAACCAAACTACAAACTGACGTTGACGTTTGTTTCCCTCACAGGAAAAATCCTCTTCACAGGAAGGAATTCAAACACACAAAGAAACCAGGTGGGTTTGTTTCTCCATCAGGACACAGAACAGGTTCTTAGGAATTTTAATATCAAATCTATTTTCATGATGATCAGGAAAAAGTCATTAACTCTGGTCCATTGTACTAATTTAATGAAAAGTTTTAAATGAATCAGTTAATGAAGATATGATTATTTTTTCATAACTTCATGACAGATTCATTTTTCATGTAATTCTGTTATTATGATAAAGGAGGATAAAACTGCAGCTTTTACTACATCTCTAAAGTCCAGCTGAGGCTGATGGGAATGATGAAGGAAGAGTTGGGGTCCGAGTTATTACGGTTCATCCCTTCCACCAACTTCCTAAAATATGTCACTTTAGCACTTAAGACATTTTCATGTGGTTCATTCACGTCACACTGTTTGTGTACAGACCTTTGTTCAGTGGTGTAACTGTCCACAGATGTTTCAGTTGTTGACAACTAGCAAAGGTATCGTTCAACTCAACCAACAGGACCGGAAACAGCAAACCTTAAAATAAACGTCTTCTTTTGTCTCTTTTCCCTCTGAATCAGACAGAGCTCAGTAAACCGCTCCATCAGAAATCTGTAGATGTATAAACAGAAGTAAACGAACAGTTAAAGCCTCTTGTTTAGTTTCTGTCTGTGGCTCAGTCTGTGTTATATCATCCTGTTAATTCTCCTGCAGCTCGCTCCAAACGCACCGTCCCCAAAAAGAGGCCTGATGACAATGAAGACGAGGACGAAGACCTCGGGGACGACGACAGCTTCATTAATGACGACAGCGAGGACGTGGGCGATGACTCAGACTACGTCCCTCCTGAGTCAGACGACAGTGGGAAGGAGGACATCAGACGGCTGCAGGAGGAAGCAAAGGGCTTCCTGAAGAGGAGGAAGTAGACCCGGCTCCCTCGTGTCGTTTGTGTTTGTAGTTTATTTTTAAAGCTGCTGCACCGAGCGGGAGTTTGTTTTTTATATGCACAGAGTTTAATGAGACTAAATCACCTGAAGGAGCTGCAGCAGAGACAAACACCAGCTGAGGCCTCGACACATTCATTCACACTGTGCTGGAATGAGTCCAAGATCTGATCGAATCCTTCAGAACTGAGAAAACTACACTACAACTACATCTCGTTTTGGCACTGAAACGTATCTGCAGCACCTTGTTTCTAAACATTTGCCAGTTTCAGTTTGTATTTTTGTAGAAAAACATGTTTATAGTTCTTGAAGTAAAAGGTATCAGGTATCAGAACCAGTGTCAAGTCCCTGACGCCTCTGTCGTTTATTTCAGGTAATAAAAGTTGATGAACACCTGTACAGAAGTCGAGGGTGGAGTTAGATGGAAGTAGGTTCAACTATTGGACATTTTATATCTCTCCTGCCTCCACAGAAACTCTCAGGGTTTCTTAAACTCTCCTTAAAGTTAAATAATAAAGGTAAACAGTGGTTTAATCACAGCTCAGAGGACCGTCCACAGCTCAAAGGTTTGGAAAACCTCGAAGTAGTTAGAGGACGATTTTGTATCAGGGATAACTAAGTGACTGGGAGTGATTTTCTTTTCTGCTTCGCAAACATTTAGACGATGATTCACCAGGGTCTCATTTTCCTAAAATCACCTAAAGGCTGAGAGGAACCGTAAAAAGTACAAGAAGAAACTGGAAACTCTTAGAAACAAACGTAGATTAGATGCAGGAGGAACCAAAAACATGATTAATTTCAGTTTTTATCCATTTTCAGTTCAGTCCTCCTCTCTAATCTGTTCTGGTTTAAATAACACGTTCCTGGCAGTGAATTTTCAGGCTTCACTTTTTTTCCTGCAGATTCATGGAGTTCAGAGGAACCGTTATATTTCAGGGTTAATGTGAGACTCAGAGTAACATCTGTCTCAGGCAGCAGACGAGTCAACATCTGAACCAACTCTCGCTCAGGAACAGTCATGAAGCTGTTTTTACCAAACCCTCTAGAAAACCCTCTGACCTTCTTGGACTGATCGTTACTGATGAACGAGGTTCTGGTCTCAGCCTCTCGTCTGTTTACTGACATCGGCTCACAACATTTCTGACTTTGTTTTTTTTCCTCTCTTTTGAACTTACTTCCAGCTGCTGCTGTTTTTGCAGGCGTCGTCATGACAACCACAAACTAAACAACTGGTTGTAAAACTTGAGGTTGTTTAAAGGAACACGTCTCTGAAAATCTGTCCGGCTGCAGCTTTAGATGAAGAAATGTTCCTGCATTGTTTGCTCTGAGTTTGTGTTTTAGCAACTGGGACAAACCACTAAATCTAAACTGGGAATCCTGTGGAAATATTCCAGCAGTGGTTTAATCCAGGATGGAGCAGGAACATATTAGATTTGAAGCTTCATTGGTTTTAATTCATTTGTTCTTGTACATATGTAAAAAATAGTTTTAGGAGTTTTAGGAGCAGGTTTCTTATGATTCTTACTCTGTCTGTCTCTGACTGTTTCTTCTTGTTTAAATACATCTGATGAAAATGAAATGAAATCTCTCCTGTCTTGATTTGATGCTGTTGTGAAACACAGTTGGTTTTAAAAACAGTGGAGTCACGAGTCTCAACAGTCTGGAGCAAATGTTTGACCGACCACCAACAAAAGTCTGGACTGTCACTGTCAGGCTGTTCTGAAGGTACAACGCAAACATTAACATTTCATTCATTTCATTCATCAATTGTTTAGTTGTATTTTCTACGTCAGAGGAAAGTCATCAGGATTTATCCTCTGGAGATCATGAACAAATATTTCAGTGTGGATCATGGTGGTGAGGGTGGACTGAACCCACAGCCACTCTGAAATTATCTGTACCTGTGTGAACATGTGTAAATCACAGGATGTAAACTCTTCATGTCAATTAACTCATTAACTAATCATCCTGAATGTTTCACCTTCAGTCCTGCTCCTTCATTAAAACACAGAGGACAAGGCGACAGCCGCCGCAGGTGCCGTCGCCCCCACCTGAGCAAACACCTGGCCTGTGCACATGGATCTTAATCACCGTCGCTCATGTGCTTGTTCTTGTGCTGCATCAAACTGTTTAATGGTGAGAAAATTCATTTTTAGAAAACATATTCTTATAATATTGAATCATCAACATCTGAAATTTATTCCCAAAAACAAATAAAAAAAAACACTTTTTTGTTTGGGTTTCAGAGTCTTAAATTGCGGCACAAAATCTCACAGTTTAATGTTTTTATCTGATGTAAAGTTTTCAGTTATCAGATGTTTGAATCTCAAACTACAGGACTCGACTGTCGGCGCCGATACAACCCAGCTTGTTTTTAGCATTGATTAGCATTAATTAGCATTTGGAGCTAACTATCTTACCGGAGCCTGACTCTCAGTGGTCTCCGGTTTTTAGTAAGTTTGAGTTTTTACTGAGACCAGGAGCTAAACGTTCCTGAGCTGTAGCACCTGTCCCCCCAGGTATCAGGTAAATATAGCATGCTAACACTCACCTCCACCACCCGGAAGTGGCCGCTGCTTCATCTGACACGGTCCACCGCCGAGCTGGAGGGTCGGGGGTCGGATCTCTCCTCTCCGCGTCTTCTCCTCCAGGTGAACTTCAGACGGGTACAGTGTCCGTGGTCCGGCAGGTGTGTAGGTGTCCCACATTAACTCACTGCTGCCAAACGTTTCCCACGCGCCTCCCGCTTCATCTTCAGTCCTCGCGCCTGTTGGCTCCGCAGAAACTGAAGCTGTGAAACTCCTGTCTCCGTCACCTCCACAGTCTGACGTCTGCTCACACACCTGGTCAGTCAGGTGGTCATTAGTCCTGTCCTCACTCGCGGGCTCCCCCTACCGGCCTCTTCTTATAACCACTCTGATTTTAATTTCCATGTTAATGAACTGATTCTGTTTTAAAGACTTTGAGTTTTCCTCCATCAGAGGAAACGTGTCCCAGTAAAATACTGATGTTTTCACGTGTATAAACTGTGGAACTAGCAGAAAGTTCAGCAATATTAAAGTTATTATCTATCATTGACTTGAATTGAATATTTATTTGTTTTATTGTATTATTATTATTGTCGTTGTCTTTAATCCTGTTGGGCGACATGTTTGTATGAAATGCGTTGTATAAATAAAGTGGAGTTGGTTCCTGCTGGTTCATAAATGGAGGTTCAGAGAAAGGAAAGAAGACTCTGGAACAGCTGAGTGTTTTAGACTCAAACGATCCGACTGAACGATATTTACACGTCAGTGAGAGAAACACTGAATAAGTCACAGAGACAAACGTTTTTTAAAGACAAGACAATCAGTTTCTTTCTCTGTTATTGTTGATGATGTCCTGTGTGTTTGTATTCTTTTCAAATGGAAAAAAACTAAAACTTACATTTAAAAAATGTGTTTTTGGCTTTAACTCAAGAATTCAAACTCTGGCTGTAAAGTTTGGTGAAGGCAAACACTTTAAATCTCAGTGTTTAAAGTTACTGGTGTCTGCAGCTGCTCTTCAGTGCAGTAAAAAGTCAAATATCTTCCTCTGAGATGGAGTGGAAGTAGAAAGCAGCAGAAAATAGAAGTTCTCTGCTGTAAAATTGTATTTAAGTTATATTTTGATGGTAAAATCAGCCCAACACAGTGTGTCTGGACAAACATCAGTTCTTCAAACTCTCTCTGAAGCAGTTTGAAACTGTTTAAACCACAAACTGAGAAAACCTGACATCAAAACAGTTTAAAAGTTGACTTTCTGCTGCTGAAGTTCTGAATAAACTGGTAGATGTTTATTGGAGAGCTCTCACAGGAGGCAGCGTCTCACCGAGCTGATCTGAAGTCAGCTGGTCGTCGTGAGTCCAGCAGCTTTCATTGATGACCACGAACAGACGGACGGTCTCGAGAATCTCAGCAGGAAACAGCTGCAAACACGACTCACACAGGACGTTCACAGCTCTGCTGATGGAACGACGAGCTCTCAGACTGTGAGCAGGAGCTGAGACTGTAAACATGTTTTTATATTCAGTCCTGCAGCAGTGACCTGTAGTAACCTCCCTGTCGATACACAGCTTTTCCTCCTCCCTGCCCTTTAATCAATGACTGGACCTGTTCAATCGATCAGACATGACTTCACGTCAGAGACCAGAACAACCAGAGGTGCAGTTTTCCTCATAAAACTTTATGTCACTTCATGAAGCTTCCACTACATTTATCTCACTGAGTTTTTACACAAAACACATGAAGACTTTATAAAATATGTCACTTTGTCTGGATTAAAAAATCAAACAGTTTGAACAAGAGGAGCTGAAACGACCGGTTCAGAGACAGAAAATAAACTGAAGTTTAACATTTAATGTTTCCAGCTTTGAAACTGTAACAACTTCCTTTTTCTTCAAATTATATTTTAATTTATCTGCAGTAACTTTGAGGTTTGGACAAAACAAACACAGTGAAGGTGTTTCAGCTGTGACGACGCTTCTCTCTGTTTTTATAAATTCATTAAAAGTGAAAATAATCATCACATTAATCAACAGTGAAATTATAAACAGATTATAAATGAATATAAATTAATCATTAGGCACAGCAGTAAATTTCCCTCCTGACAATGAATGAAGTGCCTGAATAAAAAATAATCTAATAATAAATAAAATAACAGTAAAACTCTCGCAGGGACATTTTTTCTGCTTTGAAAATTTTTAATATTTACGTACTGTACATTTCCTGATTGTACAGGTATTTTCAAGGTAGGACTTCCATTTGTAATCGAGTACTTTTACTGTAATGAAGGATCTGAGTTTTTCTTCCAACGCTGTTCAAGTCAAGGTTTAAACAGGAGGAGAAATTCATCCCAGAATAAAACAAACAGGAGGAAATATAAAAACCATTTGTTGGGGACTATTTCCAGCTGCGGATGAATCCACATTTCGTGCTGTAGTGAGTGTTTGTACTTTTTCATGAGATTTGATGACACCAAGATAAATGAAATGTAAAAATATGAAATCACCAGACGACACAGACACAGTGACAGGGTTCTTTAAGAAGTTTTCTTCCATAAAACTGTAAAACCTTCAACAACTCATGAGTATCCTCAGAATTTTTCTCTCACATGCAAAACGTTTTCCTGCTGTAACAGACTCTCTGTCCATCCAGCTCCTCTCACCAAATGTACAACTCAGACCCTTTCTAAAGTTTTTAAGTCGAAGATTTTTAACTCACAGGACTCTCAGGCATCCTGGAAGTCCTGGAAAAAAACCTGTGGCCATGTGAATGTTTGTTATGATAGTAACACTGTTGACCAAATGTTTTAAAGATCAGAAGCTGCCAAAGAAAAACCACCTCTGTTCAGGTTTGAGGTAAAACTGAGTCCTGACATTGAAGACATGTAGTTGTTGAATCTCACAGTAATGAAAAGAAGTGAGTTTGGTTTCAGAAGTCAAGCACATTGAACAGAATAAATAAAATGAAAATGCTCAGTGAAACTCAAGGTCAAGGATCAGACGAGGATCAGGATGTATTTACACCAGGCTGCACTACTGTGGTGAAAATGAGTGACTGCTCCTTCAGGTGAGTCTCAGCTATTCCATTAAAAACTCCTTGAAGTTCACATCTTCAACAGAGACGTGAACCACTTGAACGTACTGATAAGATCCAGTTCTTCTGTTTCATTTTCTGTCCAGTTTCTGTTGTCTGATCTCTACCTGAGCCGAGCTCCGTCTACGTCCTCCGTCACTCGGAGGGAGGACGTCCGTGCCTCCCCTTCATCCACCGACTTGGCGGCCACGAAGGTCACCAACCTCAGCGGGAACTTTCCCGCCTTCTTCAGGCGCTTGGTGTTGTTTTGGACGCTCACGAAGCAGAGGGTGTTGATGACCCCATTGCTCATGGCGATGCACTCGATGATGTAGAAGGCCACCAGGGAGTTCCTGTCCCTGGAGATGAGGGTGGGGTAAAAGTCCCGCAGCAGGGCGAAGCCGTAGTATGGCGCCCAACACAGAACGTAGGCCACCAGCACCAGGATCAGCACCACCACCGTCCTCCGACGCCTCTGGAGCCTCTTCCGGATCTGCTCGGTCTGGAAACCTGGAACATCCTTGAACCACAGCTCCCTGGAGATCTGGCTGTAGCAGATGGCCATGACGGTCACAGGGACCAAGAACTCTAGGAAGAAGATGAGGAGGAAGTATGAACGGTAGTAAACCTGCTGGTCCACGGGCCAGATCTGAGCGCAGAAGGTCTTGTGGGTTTGACCTTCAACGTGAGGGTATGTGGTCTCAGAGGCCATGTAGGCAGAAGGGATGGCGATGAAGATGGGGATGATCCAGACCGTCAGGATCACGCAGTATGCCGTCTGGTGCTTCATACGAGGCTTCAGAGGGTAGAGGATGGCCATGTACCTGCAGACACAGAGAATGTGGGTCAGGTCTGTGTTTGGAGAATCAAACACTCTGAAGGATGAAGCCATCAACCCTCGGTCCTGATTATAAGTTGACCTCAGAGTTATCCTCTTCTCTGTGGTGCATCAGATCAGTCTGTTTTTTACAAACAATAAAAAGTCAGTGATGCTAATTCTGTTTTATGCTACTTTAAGTTTTTACTCCTCCACATTCAAGTAAAGTATTGTAAAGCTTTAGTTACAGGTTACTTTGCAGATTGTCGAGACTACGCTCATTTTCTAGGGATTAAGGTCATTAATACAAAATATAATAAAAGAAATACATTTTAATGTATCATTATGAATCAAAATATCCTGCAAAATAACCCCCAGATTTACCAGCTGTAAAGTGAGACATACATGAATGCATCGATAATTATGATCCAATTATATGATGAAATTAACTTTTCTATATTATAAATACTTCTCCTTTTCTTGCCTTAAGTATATTTTCATGCATGACTTTTGTGCTTTTACTGATGTATCACAGTATTAAGATAAGTAGATGATCTGACTCAGTTAATGCATTGAGAAGAAAACCAGCAAATATTCACTATCAACTGACAAACATTTGGTTTATCAACTAAACAACTCAACAGTGAGAAACACCAGCTGTAATCTAAAACTCATTAAAGTTCGCTGTCTTTTCTGCCTCAATAGATGTGATGTATTTCGTGGAGGATCCATCGTGTTGCTGTAGCTGATCTCAGGCTGTTTCTCACTGTCAGTGGAGGCGTAATGATCCACATCAGCAGCTGCGTTTGATGTAAGTGTTGCAAACTGCTGTTTCCTCCTTTTGGAACCAAACCAGGAAACTGTAACGAGCCTTGTTTGTGTGTGATGGTTAACAGATGTGATGGATTTTACTCCTATCAGCTACAGAAGTGCTGCTACCCTTGATCCAGATCGGAGAAGGCCGCGATCCGACACGGTGCCAGATGTTCGGCTGTGAACGCTCACAGACTCGCAGACACACCGGAACCACTTTAACTCTCCCTGATATACAGAGATTATCGGCCTTTCCTCTCTGCAGAGGCTGTTTATACACGGTGCAGAGTGTCAGACATGATAAATGAAACAGAAGCAGCTTTCACCACAGGAGAATGTAAATCACCTCCAGCTCAGGTCGTCCGCAGAGTCCTGAGGGCTGGTCTGAGGTCTGTTTGAAGTCCTGTTCACTGTCCTTCCTCATGAAATATGTGGTGCTACAGAGGCTGATGATTTACTGGCTACTCACAGGGCTAAAGGCTAACAGCTAACATGCTACGAACGTGGTAGCACTTCAGAGTAGATCTGTCACTACCTGAGCCGATAAGGAAGCTGGACAGGATTCAGGAGACATTTCGCTGTCTGTAAACCACAGTCATCAGGAAACATGAGCGTTGAACAGAGACCAACACTGAACGTGACTGAAAACACTCATGAACTTCATGTACAGTTTGTTCCTTCAGTGCAGCAGCAGAGAGGAGGAGGTTTGGTTATCACAAACAAACCAGAACACAGCTCCCAGCAGCACTGTACTGTATGTTGCTTACATGATCACAGCAGGAGTCTCAGCAGAGTAAAGAGTCGGGCTGACTGCTGTCATGTTCATGCAGAACTAATGAGAACAGAGATAATATGAGGAAAACAGAGAGAGAGAGGGAGCAGAGTGATGCTTAAAGGAGACTGAGCATTAAAAATGATGAAAGGTGGAAGAGAAAAGACAGAGGAGGAGGAGGAAACTGGGGAGAACAAATGAAGAAATAAACAGGAACAGAACACAGTGACCAGAAAGACTGGAAACGACTGCGTTAGCTTCCAACAGAGAGTTTCAGTGAAACATACTGAAAACACCTCCGCTGAAGTCTACACCAGTCTGCTACATTAAACGTCTGACAGGTGAAGTGAATAACATTGATCATCTGGTTACAATCCAGTGTTCTGCTGGGAAACCTCAGCTCCTTCATTCATCTAAAGGTCACTTTGACTCATACCACCCAGCTAAATGTTGTAGACCAAGGTAGATTGTTGTAGGTTGTTGGTTGGGTCCTCCATGGATCTGGTTTGTTCTGGATCATCCCACAGATGCTGGATCAGATTGGGATTTCATGTGGTAGCTGAGAAAACTAACCACTGATACCTCTGGGTAGAACCACAGTTTCAAGAGTCCTGAACAGAACCAGTTGAAGAACCAGAGCTGAGTTGGGGAATGGAGGTACAGGTAAACTCACCTGTCCACGGCGATGGCCAGCAGTGCGTTGGTCGACACGTAGAGCGAGACAGTGCGCAGGTAGTTGGTGGAGGCACAGAGCAACAGGCCGTGATCCCACGAAAGCTGCTTCACCACGTAGTAGTCCAGCAGGAAGGGGCAGCACACCACCGCCACCAGCACGTCCGACACGGCCAGGTTGGCGATCAGCAGGTTGGTCAGGTTCCTGAGCTGCTTGTAGCGGGCGAGGCTGGCGATGAATAGGCAGTTTCCCACTCCGCAGACCAGCATGATGCCCACCAGGACGACGGCGATGACGATGGTGGCCACGAAGAAGGCCTGGCCCTGCGTGGTGTCCGGGATCTCGTCCAGAGGAATCTCATAGTCCAGGCCATCACCGGCCAGGATGTAGTCCGTTAGCGCCAAGCTGCTGTTGGTCAGGTCGGCCATTTTGCATCAGGTCTACATGCTCAGATTTAGAGTCTGAAGGGTCAGAGAAACAGGGTTAGCTTAGATTTATGACCTCTGTAGTCTCATTTAGACACTCGTTAGCAACCGCCTTTTTTAAGACACGTAAAAGCTTCAAACATCAGGAGTGGGGGATTTACTGACCCATTTTATGTCAGAGAATAAAACCTGAAAATGTCTTGAGCTTGTGTTAAAACCACAGACCTTATTTCAGACATTTAACCAGAAACACACTGACTCTGGGACGAGGGAACAGGAAGTGCTAACATGCTAACATGCTAACTGACTTCCTGGTTCTAGGATCAGTCCTGCAGCACTAAATAAGATAGATCTAATGTATAATATTTATAAAATATGCAGCTTTAAACACACGGTTTACACAGTGTTAACTGTAAAGTGACAAATGGGAATGTCAGTAGTTCTGGTGTTACAGCCCAACTCAGTATCCACTCAGTATCCTTTGATGGAGCTCTCAACCATGAAACGATGACGTCAAAAGCTCCAGGAAGGCGAGTTTAGGATGAAATGATTTTTTCAAACTGTTGTTTCTGAAGTCAGAATGAACTTTAACACTGAACTTCAGAGACATAATGAGAATCCAACCACTAACAGGCTAATTCACATCATCTCAGTCTTTATATAGTCACAGAAAAAAAAGGTCTAAATGTCCTTAAAAAGAAGAGTTGTATTTTTAAATTTTTAACTTTATTGTCCATCTTTCTGTTAAATATTCAAGATAAACAGGGAAAATGTAAAGGACATAAATCTAACCTGTAAAATTCAGACATGAGACTTCTTCACACACTTCAGGTGTATTCTAAATCAGAGGATTCACAGTCGATCACCGGCCTCTCTCACTCATCTACAAAGTAGATTTAGTGTTCGACGGCTCTTTTGCTCGTCGGTGTGACCTCTCGAATGTTGGCTTTGAGTTTTTCGACGCCTCATTTTCACGGCTCTGCTGATGTTCATGTAGGGTACTTGTTAGATTCGTCCACAGGTCGGGGAATGTCGAGTCTCAGCTCTGACGTCTGAGAAACTCAGAGAGACTTCACTGCTCTGAGCTTTTTAAACAAACTGTTTCATGTCAGACGGAGAGGACAGGTTTTCTAATCACTGATCAATGAAGAGAAAACAGAAGCTCTTTTAACACAGATGGTTAATTAATCATCTGTCCTGCAGCTAATGAACGTGTTCGTTAAGTTAAAGTCATTTTAAATTAAATTAGAATAAATCATTAACTGAATTAGTCTAAATCAGTCTGTGCTGAAAAATGTTAATATAAAGATGATTAATGGATGATAAAAATGTGATTTCTTAATTATGTCACATTTAAATAAATCATTATGAGACATTTTGCAGATACGTGTTTTTTTTCTCACACATTTATTTATTTTCATGGCGTAAATGATCTTCCATACTCAACTGACTCCACTCAGTCTTATTAGGTCACATTAGATTAAAAGGTCATAATGAAGTCCTGACAGAAACCATTAATAATAATAATAATAATAATAATAATAATAAATTCACTAACTACAGCATCGAATCAGAATTTATCATCATATTTTAACTGTTGATTATTTTGTTATTGTATATTTCAACCCATAAACATTTCATGGCATGAATGTGCTTCCAAATACCTGTTGAGTTAAACTACAGTATTTAATACAGTTTGATTTAAAGATCATGCAAAAACTAGATCACATTATTCATCACTGTCTAATATAAGTTAACCAGGCTGTATATACTGAACATACATGTGTTTAAAAACCAGATAGTTTGACATTAAACTGAAACAGTCGCCTGATGCTGCTCTTTGTCTCCATCTGATGGTTCAAACACGCCACTGTCTCTGCTTTCATTTAATGTCTGATTTAACATTTATCACAGGTTAAATATTTTAGAGCTGCGACTACACTCGATTTATTGATTCTTGCACTGAAAGAAAATGAATCTAATAATTCATTAATTATTTCAGTAATTTTTCAGGAGAAATATTCTGAGGTTGCGGCTTCTCAGTAAATTCTCTCCAACAGAAACACTGACACAGATCAGTGAAGAATAAAGTGACACCAGATGTTTCTACAGGTAAAAGTAAAAATAAATAACCTCAAACACCAAATTACTTTTAGAATAAAAAACATTCAGTGTTTGAAATGTAACATCTGAACTTCAAACTAAAAAACTGATCTTTAATCTGAACAACACAGAGAATAATAATCTGAGACTGACCTGAAGCTGCTGCTCCACGCGCTCTGCTCCACTGAATGACGAGAGGAGCGCGAGGCGCGTTCACGACGAACAGCGGCCAAGAACACACACACACACACACCTTTATCACACTGCATGCACACGTTGTGTTGTACATTTAAATCTAAACTGATGGAATAATAATAAATACCGTTTTCGATCATCAATCCACGCGATCATCAATAATCAATAGCGACAAAATGTTGAAAATGTTTTTTTGAAAATTTACATTTACTTCGCTGTGATCAGCTCCTTCCTGTTTGTTTTGATTATCCCAGAGAGCTCACCTGTGGCAGACTGGACCTGACACACACCTGACACACACCTGTGTAGATCAGCTCACACTGCAGGTCAGGACAAAAACCAACAAACTCTCCTGCAGCGAGGTTCTGCGTCCTCAGACCGTATGTAAACCTGCAGCAGGTTGTGGTTCTATCAGGAGTTCAGACCCTGAGAGAACCAGTCAAAAAACTGTGTAGCTCCCCCTGAACCAGAACTGTGCAGGGAGGTGAAGTCTGCACAGAGCCAGGCTAGCAGTTTCCCCCTGTTTCCAGTCTTTATGCTAAGCTACGCTAATCACCCCCTGACCCCTGCTCTGTACCTCACACACAGATAATTACCTCCTGAAATGTCAAAGTATTTTTTAAACCACACGTTCCAGCTCCACAACTGATAAAGCTTTAAGACCGTGGTGTCCAACCTGAGGATCAGGGCCCTTCACAGGCCGGTCCCTGAGGTTCAGAACACAAGAAGTCACGAAACAGAACAAACAAAACCAAAAACAACATTTATGAAAACACATGAATACATTAGAAAACAGAACATCAGCAGGTAGTAAACTCAAATGAAGTTAAAACACCTGGATCGCCCCCTGGTGGCTGAGGAGTAAACAGTGATTTAGACTAAAGGCTCTCAAGCTGAAAAGGTTTGAAGCTGCTGCACTGAGATCAGCTGAATCACCTGTGACTATGATGAAAACTGTAGCCTTGAAGGGACACAGGAGCGTAAATCATGGTGATGACTTCATTTTCTGTTCAGAGCCAAAAGAGATAAAAGATCAGCACGAATCTAACTGTTGACTTCCAGGCAAACGTCCAATCCACCGCTGGTCTCAGGGTCTCAGGGTCTCTGCTCTGATGGATTCGTCTGCACTAAAACACTCCAGACCACAACAGTCATTAACAGACTCAGACTGACTTCAGATCAGAGCCCAGGTTCTGCTGTTTAAGCTGAGGCAGATGGGATTGTCATTAGTTGACCTGATGATGGCGCTAGAGGAGAAGTCAGAGGATCATCAGAGTCTGGAGGATTCGTCCTGTCGAGACCATGAATGTCTGAACTGAGTTTCATCTGTCCAGTGGGTTGTCGGATATTTCTGATGATGGTGACGGACCGTCCTGTAGCATGGATAAAAACCAGCATCATTTTCTCTTCAGGGTCGTTTTGTACCATTTCATTGATGTGAAATTCACACATGACATTAACATTACGAACACCTCTACTCTTAGATTAAACCCAAACTGTCAACACAGATGATTTCAACAGACAAACCTCAGTCGTGTTCGTTCTAGAAGCTTATTTTACTTTCATGAACACAAGCAAAGACAAATTTAACCATTTATACATGAGTGCAGGTGATTCCAAACAGCTCCTATGACCTAATGTTATATCTGAGTCACGCTTCTCAAACTATGATCTCTGAGCAGATTATTTTTCAGCCTGTGTCACAGCGTTCTGCAGTGAAATATGGAGGTGAAGCGTTTCCACCCACTCGCTGCTTTAACTCCCTCTCAGCCTCTCAGTGACACATTCAGCTGGAATCACATCACAAACAGGAATCATGAACCTAAAGAAACGTTTCAGTTCATAAACACAAAGAAGTAGTTTGGTCTTCATTCTTCACAAAGCTGAGAGCTGCAGAATTCATTTTTCTTTCTAGACTCGTAAGAACACAAAGAGTTTCTGCTGCTGCACTTTTCTTATTAAACTAAAAACAGACAGAGCTACAGTTTCTACCTGAGGAAAAAACAACTAACTTTTACAGTCTCTGCTTTTCCTAAATATCAGTGACTGTATATTGAGATGGACACATCACAGCTCCTACAGCCAAAACATCTCCATCGCCCCCTGGTGGCTGGCTGCAGTAAAGTCATAAACCCAGAAATGAGCTAAAACATCAAAGTACACGTCAAGTCATTTTTTCACTTACACTTTTCTCTTTACAATCACATATTTACAGATTCCTTTAAATCATAAACCATCTCAGCAGTATTCATAAAAGAAATAAAAATTGTCCAATAATGAATTAAATTATTATACATAAGCATTTCTTGTATTAATTAAATGTTTATATTTTGTATAATAATGAATAATAATATTTTTCTACTCACACATTTTTTCTTTCTTTATAAAACTTGATTTTGTGATTTCTCCTAGAACTGAAAATAAAATTAACAGAGGTTTAAATAGAAATTTTCCACATTATGTTTGTGTCATGATGAACACATTGGTGGCTGAGGCAGAGTTGATGCATCAGATCAATGTGTTTCCTTTGTAATGAGATACATACAATTAAAAACCCTTAAGATGAAGTGTGAACCAAGAGAAACTTCAGAAAGTGAAAAGATGTTAACAGTGTTACACTCAGCATGTACACGTGTTCCCTTTAATAAAAAGAAATCAATTAATATAAAAAGAAATCAAAACCAAGTTACTGATCTATCAGTTGTAACTGACAGGACAGATGATCAGAGGGACAGAGTTTTCACCACCTTCATTAAGGCAGGGATTGAAGTATGGGTAGAGTTTCTCAGTGAAGGAGCAGCCAGTAAAGGAGTAGATGAGAGCTGCAGCATCTACGTCATAAAAGGAGACCAGACCCTCCTCATAATCCACAAACACCCCCACCTTCTTAGGACCAGACTTCAGGGAGAGATCGACTGGAGGGACATCAAGAGCTTTGTACTCATTTCTGTTTCTCAACCATATCGTCCAGTAACCATTCTGAGGGCTCAGCGTAATGTTTCCCTTCCTGTAGATCGACTCTCTGGCCACTCCTAAAGTCCATTTAGTCTTTTCTTTAACCTGAACCTCAAAGTAAAATCTGCCTGAAGAGAAACTCTGCTTTCCTAAGATACATGGACAAGGAGAAAATCTCTCTGGCTTTTCTGGAAGATTCTTCTTCACATCACCATGTTTCACTTGTTTCTCATCATCAGACAGGATGAGTTCAGGATGTGCTGTATCAGGATCCAGAGTCACATCCACTGCATACTGCTGGACCCTCTTCAGCTCAGCCTCAAACAGCTTCTTCATCTCTTTACTGAGCATCTCCTCCAGCTGAGCCACAGCTCTCACCACAGTCCCCTCATATGATGGTGGACGGACTCTGACCTCTGTCCAGTCCTTGGTGGGTGGAGCAGCTTTCAGGGATGGGAAGTTTTGGAGGAGGTGGAGGTGGTCTTCAGAGAGTGAGAGCTGCTCCACCTCAGTGCTTCTCTTCATCAGCTCAGAGATTTCCTGTTCCAGCTCTGTGATCAAGTCTTCAGCCTGTTTCTCTGTGGTTTTCTGTTTCTCTTCCATCTCCTTTATGAGCTGGTTCAGGCCTCTGTCAACAGACTCCTTCAGAGCAGTGAAGACCTGAACACCTTCTGCTTTCTCTCTGTCTGCATCATCTTTACTGATCTTGACTGAGTGTTTGATCTCCTCAATCTTCAGTCGTCTCTTCTGGATCATCTGCTGAATTTCAGCCTCTGTCTTCTCCAGCTCTGCCTTCTTTCCTTCACATTCTTCTTTCACAGGAACAAACTCATGTGTCCTGTGGTCTAAAACAGAGCAGAGCATGCAGACACATGTCTGGTCGGTCTTACAGAACAGCTCCAGAGGTTTATCGTGCTTCGTACACATCCTGTCTTCCAGGTTCTTCACAGGGTCCATCAGCTGATGTCTTTTCAGGCCTGACACTGTCAGATGAGGCTCCAGGTGAGTCTCACAGTAGGAGGTCAGACACACCAGGCAGGACTTCAGGGCCTTCAGTTTGGTTCCAGTGCAGACGTCACAGGAAACTTCTCCTGGTTTGGCAACTTGTTGCTCTGAGCTGCTGCTGGCTTTCTGTTGAGCTTCCTGTCTGAACTGAGCAACCATCTCAGAGAGTAAAGTGTTGATCTTCAACTGAGGTCTTGTGTAGAAAACTTCTTTACACATGGGACACTGGCACCTGTCATTAATATCCCAGTGTTGAGTGATGCAGTTTTTGCAGTAGTTGTGTCCACATGGTGTGGAGACTGGATCAGTGAACACATCCAGACAGATGGAGCACAGAAACTGATCTTTAGATAGCAGACAGCTGGCAGCAGACATGTCTACACACTGAGAGAGTGAAAGAAAAGAAATGCATTTTATTTTAAATAACATTTGTCTGTGGAGGTTCTCAGTCATCCAGGTCATGATAGTCTTCAGTGCTGGAGTTGAAGGCAACTGGACTTCTCTTCTAGTTTCTTGAAGACAGGTTTTAACCTGTCGTCATGTGAGTCCTTGGGATCACATGGGTCGAGGTGTGAATGGGGGTTCAGTCATCTGGGTAAGGATCTCAAAATTGTGTTATAGGTGGCTGATAATTCTGTGATGATGGACAATCTGACAAATCACACCTCGACCCATGTGATCCCAAGGACTCACATGACGACAGGCTAAATACCTGGGACTCCCCAACCAGCCTTTAGAACCGATGAAGCCTTTTGGATGAGAGGTGAATTGTCTTCAAGAAACTAGAAGAAGTCCAGTTGCCTTCAACTCCAGCACTGAAGACTTTAAATATCATTGTTGTTGTTTTTTTTAAACCAGTGGTTTTACTGGGAGTGGGCCTCTTAGGGGGACATACAGACACTACAGACCATTTTTAATGATTGATTAAGAAAAATGTTTGATAAGGGGGTGTAAACTATTTTCAGCAAAGGTCTGAGAACCACTGTTTAAAAAAAAAAAAAAAATCCAACATATTGTAATTTTAAATTATATATGCCAATTTTTTGCCAAGTTAATAAAGTTCAGCATTTCCAACAAAGCTCCACTCGCTCAGTAACAAACACATTGTATTTTCTTGCTTCACAATAAAAGCTCTCCTGCTGTTTGAACAAAACCAGGAACGGAGAGAAACTAACGTTGAAACCAGAGAGATTCAGTAACAAGTTAGAAAAGTCCTGAGAACTGACACAGAGAGACTGTTTAAAGTGGACTATAGTGGAGCTGTGGAGAAACAGCCATAGTCATATTGGAAGACATTAGACAAGTGTCAGTATGAAATGAAGAGAGGGAAACTTCCACCTGAGTAGAGCTGAAGATTTGTGTTAATGCTGGTTGTTGAAACAGTGAATATGATCAGCTGTACTCACCAGTGTTTGGTAGAGACTCTGCTGTGTTGTTGACAAAGACCTGATGGACTCACTTTAATTTTCTTTTAGACAGAAACACACTCATCTGGACTGCAGCTCCGTTGTTGCTCTGACTGGCTTCAGCTTTTTTTCTGGAGTGTGACGTTCAAGCTCTGCTGTTCTTTCAGTTTTACTCCTCTTACTGCAGCTCTGTTTGTCAGAGTGTTTCCTCCCTCTGATGAACATGGAGGAAAGGTGGAGCATCACCTGACAGGTGGGTGGAGTAAGGTATGTGAATGACTGTTACTGGTCGGACCAGACTTAATCTGGAAAGATGAATCATGTTACTGCAGCACAGAGTAATAAAGTAAGAAATATCAGAGCTGAGATTAAAAAGTTACTGTAGAAACATGTAGATGAAAATATCTGAGACTATTCAATAGAATTTGCAAATATCTGTGAATGAAATCCTGTATGTGTGTTATAACAAATACACAGTTTCCTAAATAACAGTATGAAATATAAAGTAGGGGTGAAACAATCCTGAAACAGATCAAATCTGTGATTCAACATCTTATCCTGATGCAGACTATCAGCAGCTGGACAGTGGACTGATGCATCAGATTAGTTCACTCTGATGTGGAGTCGAGTGTGGACTGAGTCCTGGACTGGACTGCACCAACACCAGAGCTGCTCTGGAGGTAAAGAGCGATATGATCTGTTAAATCTATCACCTGGTTTCCTCAGTAGATCTCCAACAGATCAAATACTCAACAAAAATGAAATATTACTGAGGAAGTCTGTATTTTTACTGGTGTCTTGATGTTTCCTCTGAGCTCATGAACTCACTGCAGCACCAAACATGGATTAATCCACCGCTGAAAATAGTCCCTAAAAAATCTTCATATCTTCATATTAATTCATCTAATATGTAAGTTTACAGGTTTTCTGTGTGACGTCGTCTGTTTCTGAGGATCTGGAGGAAAACTCGTGTCTGAGACAAAGATTCTGTAAAAAACTTTTATTCTTTATTTTACAAAATGAGAAGGAGGCCAGAGATTTTTCTCTCGACCCAACGAACCACCGCTCAGGATTTATCAAACAAAAGAAAAGAGGAAAAAACCCTCTCTGTAAGATTTACAAAAATCAGAGGAGTCAGCGAACACAACGGAAATCCAGGGACCGCCCCCCTCCCCCTCTCAGAGTCTCTGTGTCCGGTCAGACCTCAGACCTGGAGCTACTTCTTGGCGTAGGTGATCTTCATGGCGCAGGTTGCCGTGATCCTGAAGCCCTGCAGCGCGTCTTTGGCCACGCCCGCCTGGGTGTCGCTCTCAAACTCCACGAAGGCGATGTCGTGTTTCCCCGGGACCAGACGCACCTCTTTGAAACCTGGAAACCTGCAGAGGACGAAGAAAGACACACAGCACAGTCACACAGCAGCTCAAGACGGACAGACAGTGAAGGCAGCACGGTCAGTGAAGGCAGCACTCACTGGTTGAACAGCATGGACAGCATCATCTCGTTGGTCTCCTCCGGCAGGTTGCTGAGGAACAGGATGTAGTTTGGTGGGTTGTCTGGGACCTGAGGAGACGACAGAGACCTGATCAGTTTCCATTAAAACATTTAACGTCCTGTGAGGACGTCAGCAGCTGGAGAGTCCTAACAGAGTCCTCACTGAGTCACAGAGTCCTCACTGAGTCACAGTCTCTTTCAGTCTGGATTCATGAATTGAAATGTCTTGGTACAGCAGTACACAGCTCTGCTGGTTGCTGAGCAGAGGTTCAGTGTGTTTATCTTGGTTCAGTCTCTGCAGAGCTCCGCTGGTCTTCAGGTTTAACAGAACTCTGGTTTATTTGTTCTCAGTCAAAGACAAACTAAAATGGCTGATGTTAAACTGCCTCCTGTCGCCTTCTGTTCAGAACAGAAACATGTGAAGGTTCAGTTAGTTTTCATTCATGTCTCTGGTTCACAGAGGTGACCTGGTTCTGTGGGTTTACAGTTCACATTAAGTACCCAGCATGCTCTCTGCTCGAGGTTTGAGTGAGCGTCAGAGGTTTGGATTTTAACAGGCAGATCCACAGAGCTTCATGACTGATCTCTGCTGACTGAAACAAACTGCAGGTAGATCAGGCCTGTGCAGCTCTCACTCACAGAAACACACTGAAACATTTGTTTTAAGGAGCGAACGTTCTAAAACTATGGAGCTGATGTTTAACAGTCTTACCTGTACAGCAGGGGAGAGAACAGGTGCTGCTGACCCCTGTGGACAAACACAGCATGATGTTAAAGGAGACACATTTAGTCACATGACACAAATGATGAGAGAAAGGTTCAGGGAAATCTTTCCTGCAGCCTGTTTGTTTTTATCACAGCTGGAAATCTTCCTCAGGTCGCAGCTGCAGGTTTTATTTCTAACCGGACTCAGTGTGTTGATCAGAAACTGAGGTTGGTCTGAATATTCAAATGTTTCTGGTTTTATTTTTCTCAGTCCAGAATGACTCCCTGCTCTCCTGTGTCGGCCATCTTAGACGCGTCACTCACCACAGCTGGTTTCTTTGTGAGGTTGGCTGCCGGCTCCTGAGCTTTCTTCTTCTTCTCCTTCTTCTTCTCCTTGTCGCCGTACGTGCCCTTCACCTTGGCGATGACCTCGGAGTCGGTCTTGGCGTACTGTATCCTCTGGAAAACAGGTCAGAGAGGGTTAAATGAGGACGTGTGGCTGTTTGCTGTGAGGACAGGACAAACATCAGCTCGTTGTTCTCGGCCTACCATGGGCTTGTTGTAGAAGGGGAAGCCCTGAAGCTGCCTCAGGGCGTTGGTGGCGGCGGCGAGCTCCTTAAAGACGACGAAGGCCTGACCCCTCATCCTCATGGTCTTCATGGCCACGATGTCGATGATCTGACCAAACTGAGAGAAGAGCGCGTAGAGCGAGCGCTTCAGCTCTGAGCAGGAACAGGAAACAGACAGAGCAGGTTTACTTTAACCAGCTGCTTCATTCTTCAGTGTGAACAACCTGCAGTCAGACGCTTCATTACCCACAGAGCGAGGAACACCACACTCACCTTCTTTCTTAACTTTGTCATTGATGTTGTTGATGTAGATGGTGTGGTTTGGTCGGATATCCATGGTGGAGACTGAGGAGACAACAGGTTTAACTTTTTTATTTCTCTGAGGTCATCGTCTTGTTTTATCTATAAAGTGACGTGTGCAGCGACTGATCTGAGGTCTGTGTCTGATTTCAGGTTTTCTCTGGGTGTTTTCACAGGTTGAATGTTGGCTACAGCTCAACTCAAAACAGGAACATCAAGCTGCTCTTATAGACTTCATCTGAACCATGACTGACGAGGAATCAGGACAATAAGCTAAATATATATAAACCACTTCATCTGTACCATCTGTCTATTTTACAAGGTAATGTTGTGTAATTAGCAAGAATTCATTCTTTTCAATACTTTTCATAACACCAGAGATTTTAATTTAAACACTTTCAGCTTTAATTTAATGAAATGTGCGGATACAAACACTTTAAACCGCGTCTGTGGATCAGGTTAGTGGCTCAGTTGAAGCTAACGTTAGCGTGCGTTAGCTTTACATTCATTCAAAACGTTAGCTTAGCGGCAGCTAGCGTTCAGGAAAACCGTTATCGGTGCTTCTTACGACAGTGATCTTTACTCGAACCTGAGCCGTTAAACGTCTGACTGCCGCCCGTCCAGCTCCGGACTCAACCCGCAGGTTGGTGAGTAAAAGAAAACGCGACATAAACATTAAACTCACCTCCTCTCCACTCACTCCGCTCATGTAAAACCGGAAACTCACAGTGGCGCCGATAAAAACCTGCTGCTGCTTTAACGCCGTTTGACCTGCAGCGCCACCGGCAGGTCAGGAGGGGAACTACAGGCTGGTTTAATATTATCACATTGGAGGATTATTTGAAATATTCTCATATTTTTATCAGAATCAATTATTTCATGAATGTGCTGTTGTATTTTTTAAGCCTTTACAGTTTGGCGTCCTGACTGAATTTAACTGTACATCGCTCATGTTTTCTCTTATTTATAAAGGCATATTTAAAGGTAAAATTAATAACATGTTTTATTGATAAAATCTTTATTTGAACGTGTGTTTCTCCGGCGCCTGCTCAGTCAGACTTCAGTCTCCTCCTCCACTCATGTGTAAAGATAATATTTGTATCAGCTGACGCTTCTCCTTTGTCATGTGGGAGTTAGCTCGGAGGCTAACAGCTAACGGCTAATCAATAGTAACCATGGCTGAGAGCCGGTCCACACCGGGACAGCGACGCGGCGTCACCGGACCACGATAACGTCTATCCACCGGCGGCGACCTTCTCGCCCCCCCCCCCCTTCCTCACACCCCCACAGCCCCCCGACCCGCCACTATCTGTTCAGTTCAGTGTACAGTCGCTCGATTATCTCTGCGACTTTTGCCCCTCTCTATCCCGCCGCGGCTCCTGCTAGCCGGCTAGCCCGTTAGCTGATTAGCCGTTATAAGGCAGCGCCGCTGACCCGGAGGCTAATTGCTAACGGCTAGCTGCTAAGTGTCGGAGCGACTGGCTGCACTGGGCGGACAACAGCGGGATGTGCGATGGCATCGGTTCGGGTGGCGGTCCGGGTCAGGCCCATGAACAGGCGGTGAGTTCAGCACATTTAATAAACGGTTATTTATCTGTTTAGGTCCAGTTTCTGTAAGTTTAAATGCTAAAGCGTCGCTGCTGGGTGATGCTAACAGGCTCATCCAGATGTAGCCGCTGGTTAAATCCCATTAAAACGGACTCAGACTCAGTTTAAAGTCCTCACAGGTTTTTTATTTAAAGGGAGGGTTTTCGGCCTCTGAGCCGCGGAGTGTCCGTTCACTCAGGTGGTTTAATGTGAAACAACAGTGATTTACCTGTCTGTACCTGAGAGGCAGCGCAGGTGTTTCTGCTGAACAGAGGTTAGACAGGACAGACCTGTTCCTGCAGCCATGTCCGGAGCTGCAGCTGATTCATTCATTTAATAACCTGTGAAACATGAATCCTGTTTCTGCTTCTTACCTGCAGAGTTTATCCGGACAGAACAAACAGCTGACTAATCACTTCTGTGTTTTAATCATCAGCATGTTATTAAAGTAGTTTGATTATAGCAGATTGATCAGTTCATTCATCATGAAGTTGACAGTTTAAATGATTTTCTCAGCTTCTGCTTGTTCCTGTGTTTAGAATAGAAACAAAGGACAATGACACTGAACTCCTGAATAAAATGAATCTGTGATGACCTCTGTCACAGAGTCTGACCGGGCTCCTGTTGAACCGGATCCTGTTATATGACAGGCTCATAATGAGAGCAGAGTTATGTAAGCTGCTGTGGAGTTGTTGTGTTATTGATAACAGACACTTCCAGACTCAGAAACCTGAGCCTCAGACACGTCTCTGACTTTTCTGTGTCTCTCTGAGGACGAGGCGGGTGGAGACCGGAGATTAGACTTCACTGAGCAAACAGGACGAGAGTCAGCCTCAGTCATGTGGGTTTATTGACGTCAGACAGGTTTGTCTGCAGAATAAAAACCATTCAGAGTGAGGATGAATGAAACCTGTCGCTGTCTATAAACTGAGCTGATCACCTGATTAGTTCAGATGATCAATTCACTGTTTGTCATTTTTAAGGAAAAAGTTTCTCTGCTTCTTCTCACCTGATGATAAATGAATGTTTCTGACTTGTTTGTGGAAGAAAACAGGATGTGAAGAAGAAGCTGTTTGTGTCGATGATGAACCCTCTGAGGTCCTGACCTCCTGTCAGTGTTCTGGTTCTGGTTCTGTGTTCATTCTTCAGAGCAGGTTCTGATTGTACAGAGTGGGTTAATAAGGAGGTTGAACAGGGATTTATCAGTTTTGTTTGTTCCTTGGAATCAACCTGAGAACCTGAGAGGATCAGGGAGGTTTGGTGAAGGCAGAGCAGAAAACAGCAGGACAGCCTCTAATATTCAGCTGCGTGTCTCTGAGGCTGCAGACAAGTTAACTCTCCACAGGAGAAACCATCAGAGTCTGGAATTAAAGAGTTTTCTGTTACAGGGAAAAAGACTTGACGGCGAAATGCATCATCAAGATGGAAGGAAACAAAACCTCTATCACCAACCTGAAGGTGAGTTTTATTTTTCACCTGAGCTGTGAAACCATCTCAGCTCTTCAGGTTCTTCATGTTTCCTGCTCTGGTTCCTCAGATCCCCGACGGCATCGCCGGAGACTCGATGAGAGATCGAACCAAAACCTTCACGTACGACTTCTCCTACGATTCGTCCGACTGTAAAAGCTCCACCTTCGTCTCTCAGGAGAAGGTAACAGAACTGGTTCCTCTGTCTCTGTAACACTGACTGAATAACAATGAAAGTCCATTAGCAGCTCATTAGCTTAGCAGCTAATATATTATTCTGAAACACCTGTGCTGTTATGTCCTGTGCTCTGTATGAACAGTGATCATGTGACCTTTGATTTAAAGTCTGTTCAGAGGGTGAATGTTCCTCTGGCTGGTGTGTTGAGGATCAGAGGAACTCTCTCAGTCTTTCTGTTTTCCTCCTCAGGTTTTCAGAGACCTGGGCTCTGACGTGCTGAAGGCGGCGTTCGAGGGCTACAACGCCTGCGTCTTCGCCTACGGCCAGACGGGCTCAGGGAAGAGCTACACCATGATGGGAAATCCAGTGAGACACGTTTGACACTGCACATGCTCTTATCTCCACAGTGATAAGACTCAGACGTCAGGTTATAGATCTGTCTGAAGCCGTCAGTGAAGGACTGTTTGATTATTGGACGTATGCTCCCCGTGCTTAAAGCTGCACATGTTCGATCTCTTCATTCAGGATGTGTAAACACCTCCTCTCCCTCCTCCACGTTTCACTCTGTTGGTCCAGATCGTTTCCAAACACACTGATTCATTTCGGTTTCATCCGACCACAGGACGTGCTGCCAACATTCATCAGGCGTCTTTTCACATTTTTTGGCAAAAGGTTAAATCAGCAGTTCTGTGGCGTTCTGTGTTTTGTTTGAGTTTTCATCCTGAAACACCAGATAATCCTCAAACCGAGCAGAGTTTAGGTTTTCTAATGTTCTAGACACAAATGTTAAGATCCAACTGTCTGACAGCATGATGACAGGATTCCTACAGAGACAGAGCTTTTTATTAAAGAGGAAGATCCAGAAACATCTCTACATATCTCTGCCAGACTCCATTGACAAAAACAGGGATTTAACCAGGAGCTGCTGGAATACCACTGCCTCCATCTGTTAGTGTGTCTGTGTTACTGTGTGGTACTTTTACTTCAGTAGAGTATCTGATTACTTCTCCCACCACTGAAAGATTGCCAGGTTCACTCTTGTTGTTCGACATAGCACAGAGTTTTCCTCGTCACACTGTTGGTTCTTTTCTAACCTTGATTCATGCAGTCAGGCTTCATGAGAAATCACAGGTTTGAGGTTTTAACTGCAGAAGTCTGGAGCTCCTGATCTCAGGTTCAGTCCTGTGTCAAAGGTCAGAATCTGTTCATGTGGAGTTCTGTGTTGGATGTGAAGGAGGTGAGGAGACATCTTGTCTGAGCTCGGCTGTGAGCTGGATTATCAGATGGACTTCAGGCCGGTTCCTCAGAGTAAACCTTTATTCACTGAGCAGAGCTGAGGAACATTTTACAGGAGAAAACAAACAAACCACAGACTGAAGAGAAGGATGAAAGCTGTGATTCTGTCCAGTGTTCCTCCTCCTCTCGTTCTGAATCCCCCTCGCTGTGTTTGACGTCTCGTTTCAGGGCGACGCAGGTTTGATCCCGAGGATCTGTGAAGGTTTGTTCAGTCGAATCTCTGAGTCGACGCGATGGGATGAAGCTTCGTTTCGTACAGAAGTCAGGTGAGAACAGACACAGACTGTGGTTAATGAACAGATGTTAACATCTGCAGACAGAACTGCAAAGCCTCTTTAAGTGAAAGAGAAGTGAGATCCTGAGCAGTGAACTGACCCTCAAGTCGTGTTTTCTCTCGTTTGTGTCTTCAGCTACTTGGAGATTTACAACGAGAGAGTCCGAGACCTGCTGAGGAGGAAATCCACTCAGACCTACAACCTGAGAGTCCGAGAGCACCCCAAGGACGGACCGTATGTAGAAGGTAAAGTCCACTCCAGGGTCTGAGTTCAAGTGACTGTTTGCGACTGATGAACCTTCTTAACGTGAAACCCCCTCACTTTGCCGCCTGTGTCCTGATCCCAGATCTGTCCAAACACCTGGTGCAGAACTACAGCGACGTGGAGGAGCTGATGGAGGCCGGAAACATCAACCGCACCACGGCCAGCACGGGCATGAACGACGTCAGCAGCCGCTCGCACGCCATCTTCACCATCAACTTCACACAGGTGGGTCACGTGCAGCTCAGACAGGAGGTCTCCGCTCCAGAGAACGGTCTGAATAAATACGTGTCGATCTGTGCGTTCAGGCCAAGTTCGACGCAGAAATGCCGAGTGAAACCGTCAGTAAGATCCACCTGGTGGATCTGGCTGGCAGCGAGCGAGCCGACGCCACCGGAGCCACCGGCGTCCGACTGAAAGAAGGAGGAAACATCAACAAGTCGCTGGTCACGCTGGGAAACGTCATCTCCGCTCTGGGTCAGAAACACTCGGTCTTCTTCATGTGTTTACAGGCAGACTGAGACTCGGTGTGTAACTGCTCTGCTGCGTTTCCTCTTCCTCTGCAGCCGACATGACGCAGGACGCCGTCAACACCAACCTGAAGAAGAAGTCGGTGTTTGTCCCCTACAGAGACTCGGTGCTGACGTGGCTGCTGAAGGACAGTCTGGGCGGCAACTCCAAGACCATCATGATCGCCAGTGAGACGCACAACAACCCTCTCATCATGTCTGAGTATTGTATCAATAGAAACAGAAAGTATAAGATGTAACTCTGTTCGCAGCCGTTTCCCCTGCTGACGTTAACTACGGTGAGACCCTGAGCACTCTGCGCTACGCCAACCGAGCCAAGAACATCATCAACAAGCCGACCATCAACGAGGACTCCAACGTCAGGCTGATCCGAGAGCTGCGGGCGGAGATCGCCCGCCTGAAGGCGCTGCTGGTTCAGGGCAACCAGGTAAACACTGCTGCAGAGGAGGAGGAGGAACGAGCCGGACGTTCAGATGATAAACAAACCTGAACTCAAACAGAGTCTGTCTTAATCATTCAATTCTTTCTGTCAGATCGCTCTCCTGGATTCACCCACTGCTCTGAGCATGGAGGAGAAACTTCACCAGAACGAAGCCAGAGTGAGTGATGTCGTGTTTTAACCTGCAGCCTGTGAACATGAAGTCACATTCATCTGAAGGTCATGTGATCTGATGACGTGGTTTCTCTGGGTTTGTGTTTGCAGGTCCTGGAGCTGACTAAAGAGTGGACCAACAAATGGAACGAGACGCAGAACATCCTCAAGGTGAGAAAGCCGCTGTGGTTTTTCACTCAGACTCAGTTTCATCCTGCACCAGAGAATCAAGTCAAACTGTCTGTGCAGGAGGAGACTCTGGCTCTGAGGAAGGAGGGGATCGGCGTGGTGCTGGACTCGGAGCTGCCTCACCTCATCGGCATCGACGACGACCTGCTCAGCACCGGCATCATCCTGTACCACCTGAAGGTCAGAGGTCAACCTGGTCATCCTCACAGTGTTCTATTACTGAGACTGTAAACAGTGTCTGTGTTTGTGTTCAGGAGGGACGGACGTACGTGGGCAGAGAGGACGCGTCCTCAGAGCAGGACATCAGTGAGTAAAAACACACTGGACTTTATTTTAGATTCTACTGGAGGCTCCAAAGTGTGTCAGTGATTTTGGGGGAATATATTTTCACTGGATGCAGATCAGTTCACAGTGAGGCTGTGTGTGTGAGAGAGTGTGTGACGTGTCAGACGTTGTTTCCCTGCAGTCCTGCACGGTCTGGACCTGGAGAGCGAACACTGTATGTTTGAGAACCAGAACGGGACGGTGACTCTGGTGCCGCTCGGCGGAGCTCAGTGCTCCGTTAACGGGGTCCAGGTGACGGAGCCGTCGCAGCTCAACCAAGGTAACGAGTGAACGTCAGGATCATTTGTCTTTGTGTGTGTGTGTGTGTGTGTGTGTGTGTGTGTGTGTGTGTGTGTGTGTGTGTGTGTGACAGACCAGTGTGTGTTAAGTGTTGTGTTGTTGTTGTCCAGGTGCTGTGATTCTGCTCGGCAGGACCAACATGTTCCGCTTCAACCACCCAAAGGAAGCCGCCAAGCTGAGGGAGAAACGAAAGGTGAGAGGTCGTCGTCTCAACAGATTCAGACCTCATGACCTCACTTTCTCCTGTGACCTCTGACCTTTCACCTCTCCCCCCTCAGAGTGGCCTCCTCTCCACCTTCAGTCTGTCGATGACGGATCTGTCTAAGTCCTGTGAAAACCTCTCCACTGTGATGCTCTACAACCCGGGGTGAGTGAAGTAAAACCATCAGCTGCATGAGATGATCAGCTCAGACCCTGCACCCCCCCACCCCCCCACCCCCCAGGACTGATTGACTTCAGACTCTCAGAGCTTCAGTCTCTGATGTTCATCAGCAGTGAATCTTCAGAGCGTAGTTTCATCACTGAGCTGCTTCATTCTCTGTTCAACTGAGTTTGACTTTTGTCCCTCAACAGTTCCTCTCCTTCTTCTTCCTCTTTACAGTAAGAAAAATATACAGCGATGTTTGAGCTTATGTATTTTCCTGTGGACATTCTTGTTCCCCAGAGGATGAACCCCAGTGATTTGTGTGACCCTTTGACCTTTCCTCATCAAATCCTTCATCAAATGTAATCTAATCTAATGCTGACTCTCAGGACAGACTGGGAGATCTAAATGTTGATTTACTATGAAATATGAATACAAATGTCTCCAGAGGATGAACCCTGCTTTTATTATCGCCTGAAGCCAAAACCAAATGATGTGTTTCAACACGTCTACAGCTGCAGACAGAGATTTGTTTCCCTGTTGTTATTTATGCAGAGGAGGATCAGTCCACTCTGAGCTCAGATGATTAAACTCAGCTTCCTGTTGTCTTTAATTAACTCTGCACCCTGTCCTGTTGACAGTCTCTTCACTGAGAAGGGCCCCGTCTTCCTCAGGTAGACTCAACCGTCTACTTCCCGTCTGTCCCGTTTTTGACACAAAGACGTGTGTTGACTCGTCCAGTCTCTAAACCTGAACCCTCATCGTCTGGTCTTATGATTTTGCACGTCACCCTGCTGCTTCTGTCTGACAGTAGAAAACATGTCATTGCTTCTTTGTTTTTTTTTATTCACATCGCCTGGCGTTTCATTAGAAGCTTGTCATCTCACCTGTCGAGTGCTGCTTTCACTTTACTCGTTGTGGTGTCGAATGTCTGAGTTCTTCTCCTGATGAGATTAAACTGAGCTGATGGAGGTTTTTGTTTTCTCAGGTTGGAGTTTGAGAGACAGCAGCGAGAAGAGCTGGAGAAACTGGAGCTGAAAAGGTAGAACAGAGATCTGAACCGTCAGAGTTTGTTTTGTCTTCATCTCCAGGATTAATTCATTTGTGTGTGTTGTTGTTGCTGCAGGAGGCTGATTAAGGAGATGGAGGCGAAGCAGCAGAGTGAGAAGGCAGAGCTGGAGCGCCTCCAGCAGGAGGTGGAGAGTCAGCGGAAAGAGTCCGAGGAGGTGCACCAGCGAATCCTCCGTCAGGAGGAGAGCCTCCGCCGCCGCAGCCAGGACATCGAGAGCCGCCTGCGCGACTTCCTGGCCGAGAAGGAGCGCTTCGAGGAGGAGAGACGCTCCGAAGTCCAGGCGGTGGACCCTCAGTGGCGGCGGAGGAAGCAGCAGCAGGAGGGCGAAGCAGAGGAGGAGCAGGACGAGGAGCAGCGGCTGCAGCAGGAGGCCGCAGAGCAGACTGAGATCTACCGCGAGCTGGAGAGGCTGAAGAGGGAGCGCGAGGAGCAGAAGGTTCGTCTGGAGGCCGAGCGGCGGCGGCTGGAGGAGCAGGAGCGGGAGCAGCTGAGTCTAGTGGGGAGGCTGGAGGAGCAGCTGAGGGAGAAACACGAGGCAGCCGCTACGCTGCTGACCCGGGAGGACGCCCGCCGCCTGGAGGAGGAGCGCCGGGCGCTGGCCGAGATCAGAGGAGGGCTCCTCCGCGCCAAAGAGGCCGGAGAGCGGCCAGACGTGGAGGATGCCGGCGAGGAGGCGAGATCTGCCCAGGCTCGGTACACAGACTTTAAGGCGGCTCAGGTGAAGGAGCTGGGTCAGCTGGAGGAGGGGCTCCGGCAGCAGAGGGAACGCCTGGAGAAGGAGGTCGCCACGGAGCGTAACACGGTGCTGCTCCTCGCCCACGGCCTCAAAGAAAGACAGCAGCAGCTGAAGGAGACGCAGGAGAAGGGGGCGCAGGATGCTACAGCCATCTGCCAGGAGGAGCAGCTGGTCAAACAGGCGGAGCACAGGCTGCAGTTTAAGGAGCGGCAGCTGGCCAACCTGACCGACGGCCTCCTCCCCGCGCTGGCCGAGGAAAAGCAGAGAGCCACAGAGATGTTGGAGCGCAGCGGAGGAGGCAGCAACGGGAACTGCGACAGTCCACCGGGACTGGACAACACGCTGTACCAGGTGGAGAAGGAGCTGGAGGACAAGGAGGAGAAACTGAACCTCCACTGGCACAGTGCTCAGCAGCTCCAGCAGCTCCAGGAGACCTACGAGTTCACGGCCAACGTGGCCCGGCAGGAGGAGAAGGTGAGGAGGAAGGAGAAGGAGATCCTGGAGTCCAAGGAGAAGCAGCAGAGGGAGGCGATGGAGGAGGCGGTGGCCCGGCTGGAGAGGAGGCACTCGGCCCTGAGGCGCAGCGTCTCCCTGGAGCCCGACACCGAGGAGCAGAGACACAAGAGCTCGGTCCAGAGGAACCTGAGGGGGTCCGACCTGGACCAGCAGAGGTCAGAGTCAGCAGGAGTTTCCTCTCCTCTGATGTGAAAACAAAGATGAATTCTAACAGAGAGTTCATCGTCTCCTCTTTCTCTTCTGTCCAGAGTGGAGCGGGAGATCCAGAAGCTGAGGCAGAGGATCAGCGAAGGGGAAGAAAACAACAGGACTCACTCCATCGGCAACGACGAGAAAACCAGCTCTCCAGTCAGCCACATCCAGAGTCTGAACACACTGCTGCCGCTGTCAGACGACAGGTACGCCTTTTTACTGCAGAAAAACAGCTTCTGTTTGTGTCCCTGATCTCCCAGGAGTCTGCAGGAACACTTCATTTTCTTCATTTTCAGAATTTTCCTGCTAATTTCTTGGAAGCTTTCCTCATAATTTCCAAGAAAGGTCAACTCACTTTGGTGCTAACTGTCATGAAATTAGAGAAAAGTTTCCAGGAAATTAGTTGGAAGATACTCCCCACAGTTAAATCAGTTCTCTGGTACTGTGACTGAACTATTTAATTTCTCATTAATAAGTTCGTTATCTCTGATGTTGGTTCTCCGTCGTCCTTCGTGACAGGATAAACGCGTACATTGAGGAGGAGGTGCAACGACGCTTACGTAAGATGAACCTTCTGAACGGCAGCAGCAACATGGATCTGTCTGAGTCCTGTGAATCTCTCAGGGTAAGACACATCTCACTCAGGTCATCGCTCCGTCAGTTTATTTAACCTGTCAGGTTTTATTAAGCTGCTGCTGCTGTGTGTTCAGACCTTCACTTGTTCAGTGCATCCAGCTGCTTTTTGGTTTTTGATTTATTGTCAGTTAAAGTCATAGTTGAAGCAGAAATGCTGAATTTGTTTCTGGTTCCAGTTTCTCAAATGTGAGGATGTGTCAGTTTGGACTCATTCGTCACTGCTTTCTCCAGTTGTGAGGTTTTTGCTCTAGAACATTAATTGTGATCAGTAGCGCTGCAGCAGTTAGTCAAATTAATTGATTAGTTGTTTGACAGAAAATTAATCAACGACTGTCTTGATAATTAACATTTTTTAAGCCAAACATTTACGTGTTTGGGCTTCTCAAAGAAGAATTTGATCCCTTGTCCTTTGTTAGTAAACTGAATATGTTTGGGTTTTGGACAATACCTTGGAAACTGTAACATTATGACATTTTATAGAGAAAATAACCATTTAACACTGATTGCTTGAGTCCAGTTTACAGTTATCAAGAGAAAAGAAACCTATAAAGTCTGAAATATAAGTTTACACATTAATAATAGGCAAGACAGTGACCTGTTCCAACGAATAAAGGAGTCATTCACAGTAACTCACTGCTTCTATAACCGTTCTGACCAGTTGTGGCTGTAGCTGGTAGGTTTTATACTTTAGTCAAGTGGAGGTTCATCTCCACTGTAAAATCTAAAATTGACACTTAGCTCTTTAACCCTGCAGGAGGAGGAGGAAGTTAGCGACTGTAGCTCTGTTAGATTAACAGATGAGGTAAGACCAGGATCCACCTGCTCTTTATGTCACAATCAGACTTTCCCTCCTCTGTAATCTGCATGATTTCCCCCAGAGTGGTTATGAATTGACTCTTATTAAACTTCTATCATTCAGTTTGGTTTGTTGTTCTTTTCACCGCCTTGATTTTTATTTCCCCCAGTTTTGTTTAATTGGTCCCTTTTTCTTTTCATCAGGTAGAAGAATTATAATTTTCAGTTATTTAAAAAATGCTGATTAATGATATCTAACTCAGTTTATATTTAATATTTGATTACACTGACATCATCTGTTGATGTTTAGTCTTATTCTTTACAGGATGATGAAAAGTTGCAGAACATTAATCCAAGGAGGCTTAAATATGAGGTAAGTCCTGTATCTTATTATTGTTTATTCCTGTTGAATAATCAATCATAAAAAATCTGTACTCCTGCTCCACTTTTTAAAAAGCAGTGGTTCTGTATCTTTGTGTTTATGTGCTTGTTATCATTTAAATATAAACTATGTATGAACACATTTCCTCATAATTTTAGATATTAAATATAATTTTAAAAGAAATGGTGAATGGGTTTCCATTTTAAATCTTCAGAGTTGCCAAATGCAAACACATTCTGTTTTATAGTTAAAATCATCAGTCATTCCAGTTTGGTTTGACTTTTATTTTGACAAAGACAAAAAGGAAAGGAAGCTCATTCTCCACTTAAAGATGTTAACAAACCATTGCATGGAAAGTAACTAACAGTCAAAATGTAGTATTTCAGGTTGCAGTCCTTTATAAATAGTGCAGAATCAAGCAAAGGTAAAACAGTATTTGCAGACGCCCTTTGTTCAATGACATAAGATGCAAGCTGTGTGGGGCATGAGCCAGAAGCTTAAAAACAATAATTAGGAATAGTAGAAACACCACCCATCTTGTCACAAAGAAGGGTTTAGTCATAAGAATAATTTGCAAATGCTGCTTTGCCCAACGTTTGATTGGAATTTGAAGTTTTCATAAAGAAGTTCAGAATATTTTTGTACTCTTGGCATCTTAATTTGCATGTCAGACCTCTTAACACTGTTAAATTTGAATCACTTAAAACCCACCTGTGCACCTGGTGATTGAGGAACTGTAATTCTCATTGGGGTGAATTATGGACTTCAGTTTAATTCAAAGAGCCTTGACATCCTTCTTGACGATGTAGTCATGGACTCCCCCCTTGTGCACACAGAGAACCTGTGGGTTGTGGTCTAGCTTCCTGCCTGCAACGGAGCTTGAGGCATACATTCCTCCTAAGGTCGAGGAAACCACATCAGAAGAAAACGACCTCTTAAAGCTTCAGAGAGAAGATAAAAAAGAATCCACAGCTGAGGTCTTGATTGAAAAAGAAGTGCCTGGTAAAGATGATGGCAAATACTCAAGGTGGCAAGGAAGAGTGAATATTCCTCTAGGAGAAGCTAATCGTTGTGGCACTGGACAGGACAAGTTATTTTGCATCAACTTGACAAACAAGAACAACAGATTAGATGAAAATGAGAATATCACTGATAAAAGAAGAAACGATTCTGCCCACTGTGTTCCTGATGACGTTAAAAAGGTTGGAGGCGGAGTTAAAAAGTTGCTTGTGAATGAATCTTACTCAAAGGAAAAAGTCAAACACCAAACATGTGACACAGGGGTTGTAGAAGATGCAGAGCTGTCTGGTGATTATTTGTCAGAGTCGCAAAACTCTGTCAATGTTGACACCACATCTAAGCAGAAGTCTGAGGAGTCTGTTAATAATCAAATAAAAGAAGAGACAAAGACAAAAGCTGAGAAAGTGGCGGCCAACAGGAGCTATGCTTTGGGATATTTTGCTGGAAAACTGTCCAAGGCGTACAAAGATGCTGGTAGAAGGCTACAGGGCACTCGAGACATCATTCGAAATGTTGGAGTGGGTGAAATGAAGATTGTACTCTCTCATTACGTGACCATGATGTCCAAAGAACTGCCACTGATTCATCGAGTGCAGCTGAAACCACAGCCAGAATCCTGCATGCACATAGAAAACAAGGTCCGTTTGGTTGATCTGTCGAGGGATTGTGCCCTTAATCTTCCCCAGAATACCGGCAGGTCTACGATCCCAGGTATCTCAGGATGGCCCGTGGGATCTGTGTCCTCTTTCAAAAACACCAGTCCTGAAGTGTTTTATCAGAGGCTGGTCGAGCTGCCACCAGCCTTGTCTCAGCTACAGACATTTTCATCCCGGGAGATTACAGAAAAGTTGGAATCTCTGTCTCCTCAAATGCAAGTTGGCAAACTTCTTAGTATCTTCTGGCTCAAAACAGCCAGCACTAAGCAACCTGTCCCAAACCCTGGGTGCTTGCTTTTGTCCAAAAAGGACATAATTGTAGTCTCAGCTGACACAGATTCTGAAGACACCTTGGCTATTTCTCATCATTTTAATCTCCTTGAAATCAAGAAAGTCCAGATTGGTTTGGCGGGGCAGCATGTTCGTATAATCAGCTGTACCGAAGACGCCGTCTTGGCTGTCTTCACCCACAGCAAAGAGCTCACCCAGGAGTTCTGTAAGGCTTTGTTGAAGACTCTGGCTCCTGAAAAGTTCTCTGAAGGGACTGAAAGTCACCCGTTACTTTCTGATGACCTCATGGTCCTCTCTCTGGACTGGATGTCAAGTGCTCCTGACATTTTCCTGGACAGAGGTCTTCACGTCACCTCCAGGTTCAAGCGAGTCCTCGCAGACTTGCTCTACATTGTCCACGGGAACATAGATGGTCCTAGCAAACCTTCCCTGGCTGATGTTTGTCCTCTGCTCTACACCAGTGTCAAGGTCAAGAACTCCACCCGAGTGCATCAGGACACCATCTTCCAGTTCCTCATGACCGACACTCACGTAGCTCTTCTCCGGGAGGATGGCGTCTTTCACCCGGCGCCGCGGGGCACTAGCCTGATCCCTGTACACCCCCAATTTCAGGGACTTGAACTCCGCAAGCGATCAGACATCAGGTGCCTGCTTGTGAGGCAGAATGACAACTGCCTGGTGGTAGAGATCATGTTTACAACTCACAAACCACAACCTCAACAGAAGAAGGTGGAGCTGGAGCTCGGCTCTGCTGAAGTGCCCTCCAACTCTGATCACAGTCATGAGTGTGATTCCTGGAAACTTTGCTTTGGTTGTACCTCAGAAGCTGTGATGTTGATTAACCACCTGTGTACATGAGTTACACACATAATGGTGGACTCTACCTGAATTCATGTATGAATGCAGTTTACTCCACTTCCAGTGTCCAAGTGTTTCATTCTCATTTCTCTTGAAATGACACCTCAGTTGTTTCAGGATGTGTTTAAAAAAGTTCAGAGATATTGTCTGGAAAGGTGATTTGTTATTGTGTAAAACAGACATGAAAGAGCTTTTTAAATGTTTTAAAACTTTTTAAAACTTTTCTGTTTATGTAATTGTATGATTTGGCCAGAAGCACAGATCATGTTGGCATGTATTCACTGTAATCTCTTCTATGAAGTCATAATGAATGGATGAAAATACTGAATGAAGATAAAAAAGTTTATTTGTATTTATTAAAGTTAAATGTCTTTTTTTCCTATTTTAGTCCTGTTGATGATTCTTGTTTATTCTTGTTTTTGAATGTTTGATCTTATGGTTATTCATCAAAAGGAGAAGAATGTTAATGTCACTTTTGCAGCTGCATTGTAATCTCATGACTTGAAGAAAATGGGAGGATTTGTGATGATGTTAAATGATTACAAATAAAATACGCTCAGTTAGGAATAATTAATAAGTGTGCCTTATAATTTCACAGTTATTGTGTAAACAGAATAATAAAGATTGAACTTAATATGATTCTTATCGTGTGAATCTGTCTCAATTTCTTCTGAGATCAGAAGTTAATTCATGACAGTTATTGTATTTTTTTTAATTCAACCCTTTACTCTTACACTCCTCTCCTGTTTTTCTTCCTTTCTATCGATGTCTTCCTCTGCAGCACTTGGTCTCTCGCCCTCTCGGGACGAGTGGCGACGTCCTCCAGGAGCCTGTTAAAATTAGCATTCCTCGTTACGTTCTCCGCGGGCAGGGGAAGGACGAGCACTTTGAGTTCGAGGTGAAGGTGAGTTCGTTCTTCTTCTCTCTGTTCTGCTCGTTCACGTTCTCACCTGTCCGTCCTTCTCACGTGCAGCTGTGGAATGTAACTAAGTACATTTACTCAAGTACTGTTCTTATGTATAAATATGAGTCACTTGTGCTTTACCAGAGTTATTTCTGTGTTGTTCAACCTGACACATCTACTCCATTTACATTTCTCACTCCACTATATTTGTCTGACAGCTATAGTTACTCATTACATTTCAGCTTACATTTTTTTCCTGTCCAGTCGAAATGGACCTCCAAGTTGGGTGATTTTAATTTTTCATATAAACTGTAGGATTAATTGCTCCTTTAAAGGTTGAGAAAATTCTCACACATCTTCAGATAAATAAAAGCCTGTTTTCAGCTTTGTGAAAATGTATGTTTTGTTTATCTGAGGCTCCTTGTTTTAGTTATAACATGGCTGCCTACAGTTTGTTAGGTTAGTTGATGGTGGTGATGTAAAGTCAGCCACATTTAAGTACTTAGATTTTAGAACATCAAGTTCATGGTTCGAGGCTTAATTTAGTAAATTTGTACATTTCGTTCGTACTAACTCAACCCTCAAAACGCCACAAATTCCTCTTTGCTTGTGAAAGGGAATTTATCAGGTTCAGATTTGACCATAAATGTTAATGAGAATCAGCTGAAACTGGGTCCTGAGTTCTACATTGACGAAAATATCAGATCTGGGTTATGACTAGAGGAACAGCCTGCATCTTGATTTATCCAGTCGTCCTTTTTGTGCGTCAACCCTTTCCTGCATCCATCTTCTCTCCTCCATCAGATCACTGTGATGGACGAGACGTGGACGGTGTTCAGACGTTACAGTCGCTTCCGGGAAATGCACAAGAGCCTCAAATTAAAATATCCAGAGGTGAGATGGTTTGATCGACTCAGAGTTCAGAATGTCGAGTGTTGGACTTTGTCTGGAAGTTTGTTGTGTCTTTGTGTTTCAGCTGGCAGCTCTCGAGTTCCCTCCGAAGAAACTGTTTGGAAACCGAGACGAACGGATGGTCGCTGAACGCCGGAATCACCTGGAGGCAAGACGTTTCACCACAGTTTCTATTCACACATAAAAGAAAGAAGTGAACCCTGGAGGAGGAAGGTCACTCTGTGCTGTTTTTTTTTTTTCACAGCGTTATCTGAGGAACTTGTTCCGGGTGATGCTGTCGTCCTCCAGCTCTCCTCTCAGAACCGACGCCGACGGCGGTTTCCATCTGTCCAAACGCACCATCTGTGAGTTCTCGCCGTTCTTTAAGAAGGGTGTCTTCGAGCACGGCAGCCACGGCACCGGCTGAGTCTGATCCAAACTCCAAACCAAAACAAAATAAAAACTGCTCGGTGCCTTTTCCCGAGAATCGCCTCAGAAGGTCAAAGGAGGGAAAAACTTGCAGGTCAGTTTCCTCTCCAACCTCCCGTCATCCTGTGAGACGAAGATCTCAAACCTGGTTCTGTTCAGCTCTTCGTCCACGTGGAAGTCATGAATGTTAAAGTAGGAAATTCAGAGCTCTGTTTAAAGAGTCACAGTATATCCACAGAATAATGTAACTGTAACACAAGAACTTTTTCAGTCGATGGAAACAAACACTTTATTAGATTCAAAGGCATTCAGCACATTCAGGCAATAAACAGCTCTATTTAATATATTTACACGCAGCTATGATATTTAATTTCTTCATGTAGTGACAGATGTGCAACACTAAAGGTAGAACCAAACATTAACACTGCCGGGGGTTGGGGGTTCGATTCCCTGTGCAGCTCAGTGGAGAAAGTTTAAAACCACCAATCACAGTTTGATCTGCTGCTGGAACAATTAGTTGATTAATTAAACCGCATTTATCAAACAAAAATGCCCAAACTTCACCTGTTTCAGCTTCTTATACGTCAAGATTCATTAGTTTTCTTCATTTAGAATCAATATCTGTGGGTGTGAAGACTTCACCCGGGGCATTTTTCTGTCATTTCTGATATTTTATAGATGAGTTTCCTGTTTACAAATCACTGAGGGCAGAAACCTTGATGCCCAAATCTCATGATCTCTTTATATGGATGTTTTCAGTTTAGAAATAAAGCAGCCAGAAAAAAACAGAAAAAAATGACTGTTCAGAGTTAAAGGTTTGTGGTTTGTGAAACTTTTCCACCATGTGCCACAGCTGTCCGACACGAGAAGAGGCAGCTAGTCGCAGTAATAACATTAAAACACGACGCGAGAAATAAACTGAGAGCGTCTGAAACCATCAGCAGAGGTTAAAACACTGACTGTTGTTGTTCTTCACTGTGACTCCATCCAAATGTAGCGTAAACTGTTTCTAACCTCTGAAATAATCATATATTTAAAGGAACCAGTCGCAGAGTTAAACCACCTCAGTCCTCTGTCTCAGCAGCTAACAGGTTTTAAAGTCTTCCATGTTTCCAGCAGAGACTCAGTTAAACAGGTTTGGACCTAAAACCACTCGACTTTCATTCGAATGTGTTTGGACATGAACCACTGACTGCTTCTTTCATAAGCCATAAACTGTGTGTGTGTAAATACAATGTAAATATTAATGTGCATAGTTTTCTATATGATGCTTGTATGAAATGTAAACTGTTGGCATTGAATGTCAGTAAAGGGAATGAACCATAGAGTTCAGACTGTGTGATTGTTTTCTTACCTGCTGATCAACACTAACTTTATTTTTTCTTGCAGAGTTAGAGAGGAGGATTGTGTGCTATATACAGTACAAAGCTACTGACAGCAGCTGCTTAGCTTAGCTTAGCTTAGCTTGTGATGTTATTTGTTCTTATTTGTTTGACTTTTTTTTGGCTGAAACAGTAACAAGACTTCAGGAAGTTGCTGCTGATTGGCCAAGAAATGACTTTAAACTGTACTGTGCATTTTTTTTCTTGTTTTCAGACTGAAAAGAGGCAAAATTACAGAAAAAAAGAGACAGGTTAGTTGTGCCAGGGCTAGCTGGTTAGCATGCTAACTATGGTAGAAGAAAAGTGACAGAACTAGAAGCAAAACAAGAGTTAACATTGTTTTCTACCTCTGGACTGAATTTGAGCGTAAACTCATGTTTCCTCTTGACTGGTGAGTAAACGGCTGTTAATGCTAACGTTAGCTATGTAGCGATAGCAAAAACTTACGTATAGCATCTTTAGGTTTGGCCTAGTCAGAAGTTTGTTTGTAGAGCGTTGTTATCAACTGTTGCTAACAACAGCTAGTCTGAGATACGATTGAATCAGTTCACCTTCAATGGTTTAATGTTACAGGTTGAATTTTTAGCCTTTGTTAAGCAAATTATTTTTCTTTGGTTTAAATGAAACAAATTAACTTAAGCAAAGAGGTAAATGAACGCAGACGAATTAAAATGTCTCCAGTCAAAAATAATTTTATTGTTGAGATTCATTTGTCGTCATCAGCAAATATTTAAAAACAGGATAAATTTATACAAAACATAGAAAATCTACAGTTTAATTTTCTTTGCGACTTTATGAAGAGATGAAATGAGAGAGAGGTGGAGAAGTTTCTAGGTGAAGCAGCTGAGTGCTGGTTCAGTGTTTGGGCGGCGGTGCGTTCAGGATCTGCTCTGCAGGTCTGAAGGGGAAGTCGTACTGAGGGACGCCCAGAGCCTTCAGCCTCTCCCTGCAGGTCTGCAGCAGGTCGTCGTACTCCTGCAGATCACGGGTCATTCAGTGGTGAATTAAAGTGCTGATCAGTGATCACACTCTGAATAAATGAAACTCACCTTAGATTCTCGAGCCAGTTCCTCCTTTAAGGTGCTGATGGTGACTTGTTTAGACTCCAAGATCTCCTGCAAGAAAAACACTTTGACACCCTGCACCTCAGAAATCATTTAAAGGACTGAAGACAGAATAAAAACTGGACATGAAGTCTCACCTCGAGTTTGTTAGCGGTGCTGCTTCCTGCCGTTTGCTCGGCGGTGGAGGCGGAGAGCGCGGCGCAGAGCTGAGCCTCCTTCTTCTCCAGAGTCTCGGTCAGAGCGGCCATCTTCCTCTCCAGCAGCAGCTCCTTCAGGCCGCTCCTCTGCTGCAGGTCCAAGATGGCCTCTGTCTGCTTCTTCAGCAGCTCATCTCGCTCCTGCTGAACCTGATCACAACGTTCACGTCAACGCCCGCCGGGCCGAGAGGGAGGAGGAGCTCACCTGACAGAGTGACGTTACCTTTTCAAACGCCTGCAGCAGCAGCTCGTGCTCCACCGTCAGATCTCTCAGCTCCTTCTCCATGACCTTCACTCGAGCTCTCGCCGCCTGTCGGACAGTTTCTTTGATTAGGTTCATAGATTGAATTCAACTACTGCAAAGATCACGATGCGCTCTGAGTTCTGTGAACGCACCGCCATCTTGGTCCTGGCCTGGTTGTGCTCCTCCAGCTGTTTCTGGAGCTCGGGCAGTTTCTGTTCAGCTTCCTGCAGAGACTCACGCAGACGTTTGTTTTCCTGCTGAGCTGCTGAAAGCACTCTGTCTGCTCCAGCATGCTGCCTCTGCACCTCCGCAAGTTCCTCCTGCACAAAGAAGAAAGACAGCAATCCAACAACGACCTGCACTTTGTTCATTATTTACGTTACGTACTGAGGTTGACTGGTACTTTTAGCTTCAGTTTTCATCATAATATCAGAGTTTCTTTAAACGTGTCTCTGCTGCTGATGACAGAGAAGCTAACTGAGTCCTCTCCTGTCAGTTTAATTATTGTTAATGATATAAAACCACACGACACAGAGCAGATTTGACAGATGTGGATTTAGAGGTTGTGTTTAGTTGTTAATCTGTAGAACTGCAGGTAACAGCTCCTGTACAGAGCCTCTGCAGGTGTGATCAGTAGATCGTGATTGGACCAAACAGTCACATGACACATGAACAGGTGATGTGGAGGTGTTTGAGTGACGGGGCCTTGCCGCCTCCTGACGACTGAGCGTCTCTCACCTTCAGCAGCTTCTGATCCAGCAGCAGTTTGCTCTGAACAGCAGAGTAATACTCCTCCGCTCCTCTCAGCGCTCTGTCGTTCTCCTGCATCAGAGCCACCACGCGACTCTTCATCCGGTCCTCCAGCTCGTTGACCTCCGCCTTCCGCCGCTTGCCCTCCGCCTCCATCGTCAGCTGCATCTTCTTGTGATATTTGACCTCGATTTCTGTTCAGACGGCGACAGAAGTGAAGTTAGGAGATCAGGACCGAGTCTGATCGACAGCGACTCGGGTCCACTCACCTCTGATCCTCCTGTCGCAGTCGTTCGTCAGCTCCATCAGCTCCACCTGGTGTTTCTGTGGAGAATCAGAAGGCGTCTGTGATTCTCTGTCACAGAAATGAAACCGAGTCAGAGTGTGAAGACCGAACCGGACTCACCAGTTTCAGCTCTTCGATGCAGTTTTGGTTCTGGAGCCTCCTCTCCCTGCAGTCCGCCTCCAGGCCGTGAATGTTCCTGCAGAGGCCGAGCTCCGACTCCGTGTGCTGGTTCTGGACGAGCGAGGCCGAGGCCACGTCGTCCATCTTCAGCTCGGAGACGGTGTTGTGCTGCTCGGACAGGACGTGCTTCAGCTTCTGTTTGTAAACCTGGAAAACACCAGGTGAGTCAGCGACGTCTGAGGTGTGATCAGGTTTCTGTAGCTTAAAAATCTCTTTATTTCGTGACCTGCAGGTTTAGACCTCCTGCTGCTCGACAGGAAGTTTCAGAATAAACGGAGCAGATAGATCTAAAATATTTACAGTAGGTCTGATCACGTTCATCTGATTGATTATTGATTTCCTCTTTGTTTCTGGAGTTTCTCTAATTCTCTCTGAATCATTTAAAAACTGAACAACCTCAAACTCATGTATGAAACACTGCAGTGAAACTGACTTTAAAAGAAGGTGTGTTTTGTATCAGACTGAGTGAAGTGTGTGTTTAAATGTGTGTGTCTCACACTGATCTCCACTCGGTGGCGCTCCTCCGCCTCCTCCCTCTCCCTCCGTCTGTTCCTCAGCTCGTCCTTCACCTCCTCCAGGTTCCTCTTGGTGATCTCCCAGAAGGTCTGGATCTTGTCCCTCTCCAGCTGGAAGTAGCTCCTCTCCTCGCGCTCCCGGTCCAGCTCCTCCCGCAGGCGGATGATGTGCTCCTCCAGCTGCAGGGCACAGAGAGGTCAGAGGTCACAGGCCACACACACTGTTCAGTGTAGGTTTATTGTCTGGAAAGTCACAGAGAGGAGAAGTAAGATCGTTCACAGCTTCATTTACTGAGCTGAGATCAGTATCACAACAGAAACTAGTTCACTGAACCTTTAACAACCTGGACGCAGGCAGGACTGAGACTCAGTTCAGACACAAGTCTGATGGTTTTAAATGGACATAAATGATCCTGCACCTGTTCCTCTGATGGCTTCACCATCAGCAGCTAACAGCTAACAGCTAACATCAGGGCTCAGGTCCTGGTTCTGTTCGGTTTAAACTGAACCAGTGTTGTGAACTTCACAGTAACTCGGCTCGTTCTGACAGAAACACGTCTTTATCCCGGAACCCTCTCCTCTCCAGGCTAACGTTAGCTCTGTTAGCATCGTCCAGCAGCTCGGACCTGGTCCTTGCTCATCTCCTCCGTGGACAGACCGTCCACCACCGCAGAGGACTTCCCCTTCCCGGCCTTCTTCTTGCCTTTAGTCTTCGGAGGCTGCAGAGAAAACAACGTTTATTAAACCACATTTTAAACCGACCGATGCTAAGCTAACACATGCTAACCGTGCTCCTCCGTCAGTGTTTAAACTCACCATCGTTAAAGGTTCAGCTTCACAAACCTCCAGAGACGACGAGCAGCCTCAATCTAAAGCTAGCTGTTAGCTGTTAGCTAGCTGAGCTCTCCGCTACATGTAAACAAAAGCCGCCGTCATAGCAACGTCATCACGTGACCGCCAGTGACGTTTTTTCTAAATAAAACTTTATTGAACATGAGTGAGGACAAAACAATAAATAATGAAAAACAAATAGAATTTTAAAATATATAAACAAAAGTAAAAAACAAATAAACTATCCTTCGTTGTTTTATTTAACTACATTTTTACTTAACTTACTTACTTTAACACTTACTGTAAAATGATGAAGGAAAAACACACTACGAGTTTACAAAATATGATTGTTATATTTTATTTTAGATGAATTTACCCGACAATAGATAAAATTCGAGATGAAATGCTTTTTCATCCAGTCAATTAACAGAAAACTATTTTAATAAATGATTTGTTAACTTAAGAAAATTGCAGCTTCACAAAAGTGAAGATTAGTGACTTTCCCTCGTGTTAAATTACAATGTGAAGCTTTCACCGTGGTTCTTGGTAAATGTGATGAATATTTCTCAAACGAAACATCAATGAATTAATTGAGAAAATAATCTGAATTCATGGTGAAAATCATCTGTAGTTTCAGCTTCACCTCGAACAACTATCAGTAAAACACTGTTTACACATTAATCCAACAGTAATAATAATCTAATGATCTGATGAAGAACAGTTAAACACTAACAGGAGACATTGTTCTGTTTTCAGTACTTTTAATACTTCAGTACTTTTTCCTGATTATACTTACATACATGTAGTTAACATTTTCAATGCAGGACTTTTACTTGTAATGGAGTATTTCACAGAGCTGTATTTGTACTTATTTACAGAGTTTACCTGGTCATTATGAGGATTACTGGACTCAGAACAGAACACGTCACATCATTGTTGTCACTTTTTAAACTGTTAAACACCAGAAACAAAGACGACAGAATTATCCACAACACTGTTAAAACACATCCAGGTTTAATATAGTTATTCACATCAAAAATACCAATAACAAACAACAGAGCAACAGAGTGAGAAGATCAAAACCGACTCCACAGTGAGAGGAAGCACAAACAGGTGACGTTACAGAACAACAGAGTTTAGATGTTAGTGACAGTTTGAATCTTTGAATCAGAAACTTTGAGGAAACCTCTGAAAAACATTAATGAGAAGTAGGTGAAACAGTTTATTGGAGGGGAGTCAGAGACTGGAGAGAATGCTGATTTATGACGTTTCCTTTGTCTTAAACTGCATGACTTAAAACTAAGGAACTAGACCCAAGATGGCTGAATCAAAGATGACCTCTAGGACTGACTGCATGTCCTCTGTGAAATCAGAAGGTTTCAGGATTAAGGGGAAGGTTAGCAAGCTGCATGCAACACATTCAGATGTATCTTCAATGCTACATGTGTGAACATGTTAACAATCAATCAGAGCTCAGTTAATATGTTGAATCATATCAAAACTAGCAAAGTTCAGTAGTTCTACACTAGACCCAGTTACATCACCAAGTCCATGCTGCTTTGCAAAGTTTGGTTGTGTTTAAAGTCCAGTGAACTGCAGTTGTCCTGACCGTCGCTCCAGTGTTGTTGAGAGATCAGTTGTACTCCTATAGGTATGAAAAGACTTTAAACCATGCAGGTTTGATGGATGAAGGACTGGATTTTTCAGAGACCTGATCATGAGCTGATGTTTCCTGTCTGCAGTGGATTTTGGGCGAGGGAATAGACACCCTCCTCCCTGCAGACGCCTTTAGTTTTGACCTTGTTGACAGTGCTGTACAGATTAGTACTTGGTGATGTGGAGGTGTTGGATGTTTCAGTGATGGTGGACCAGTGGTTCAGACTTTCAACATCAGACTCTCTGCTTGGCTGTGTGTTCAATCTCCTCATATATCGTCTCCACTGCAGTGTTCTCCACGCTGGTGTTTGTCTCTGATCTCTTTCCTGAGCAGAACCTCAGGGTTAAGATGGCTGAAAGCACCAGAGTAACACCTATGACGACACCAGCAGGTATCTTCCATGAGTCTGAGGGTTGTTGGTTCTCTGTGTCTGGTTCAAGACCACAACCCGGTCCAACGTTTCCTGGTGTGACTGGTACTTTACCTCCTGTCTGAGCTGGGGGCTCCACCACCTCTAGATACACTGTGTGTTTCTTATTACACAGATACGTTGAAGTATCAGAGTACTGGACTTTAGTTATGACCAGTGACCCATTAGCCAAGGAACCGAAGCGTTTGTCAGGTCTGTTCTCTTGACCGTTTTTGATGCTGATTAGAGTCACCTCTTTACCATCTATGAAGTGACTCCATGTCACATCTCCTGTTGCATGAGGACAGGGCAGTGTAGCCATTGAGTTCAGCAGCACAGTCTGTTTAGGAGGCTCTGTAATTAGACAATAACAAACAGTTGTTAACACCATTTTTACTAAACCTGAGTTTTGTTCTCAGGACTGTACCTGTAGGTACCCAGTAAAATACTTAGAGTAAAATACTTAGAATATCATCATAGGCTGAAAGTCAGTTTTTCCATGCATTGTATTTCGTTGACAATGGTGATCCAGTCATTCTTTGATGGCGAATTTGTCTGCAGCCATTTCCGTGTGATGGCCTTCTTGCTTGCAGCCAGGAGCACTTTGTAAAGACAGTTGTCCTGAGCCATAAGTCCAACTGGGTATTTACCCAAGTACAGCGTAATAAAAGAAAAATCAACTTTTAAACCAAGGATTCACTGAATTTCTCCAGCAAGTACTCGCCAGTATGGTTGGATAAGAGGACAAGCCCAGAATATATGAAAGTGGTCAGCCATTGTCTGGCCACATTGTCTCCAGCATTTATCCTGTCCCTGGAAACCCTTTTGATTTCAATTTAGGAGTGACAAAAAATTTTATTATGTTCTTCCAGCAGAATTCTCGCCAGGCTCTGGAGCTAGTGGTTCTAGCTTGACCCGCCCAAACAGCTTTCCAGTCATCCTCAGATATCTCCAGGCCAGACTCCGCCCACCCTTTTTGCTTAACCTGGAGAGTAGAATGGTTCTTGGAGCTTTGTAGCTGTTGCTGTATAAATTTGTGATATTAAATGTTTACTGTCTTTAGCTTTATATGCATCGGTAAATATACTGATCAAACTGGTATCCTTATTATCTGTTTGTTTGATTTCCTTGTTGAAGTAGTCTCTGACCTGGAAATACCTGAACATATCCTCTCTGCCCAGTCTGTATGATTTAGAGATATGAGTAAAGACTGTAGGCTGTCCTTATTGGCTATAGTGCAGTAGGCGGTTATACCATTGTGTGCCCACTGCCTGAATCGCTTATCTAGAAGTGATAGAATAAACTCTGAGTCATATGACACCCATTTCAATATTTTTGCTTTTTGCTATGTTTCTCAAGATGGAGTTTTTTACAGGTGCTAAACTACACCTTAAGGGTAGCCCTGGTCCAGCAATTTAATTTGTCCAGGTGTAGATCATGGTGTTGGCAATAACCTAATAAAGACTGAGCTGGTGTTTTAGATTGCTTCAACTCCAAATCTTTCCATTTAGCTGAGTAGTTTGGATTACACCAGCAAGCTAGATGTCTTAGCTGGGCAGCAATATAATAGTCCTCCACACATGTTAGAGAGAGTCCCCCCTCATCTTTGGGTAACTGCAAGGTCTTATATTTAATTTGGGGCCTCTTACTGTTCCCGTACTTCCTAGTTTCAGCTGCAGAGTCTGATTAAATCCTATTGAACATTTCCATCTTTCAGTTAAAGATTCATTGTTTAACACATTTCTGCAGAAACATTAACACAAAACGTCAGTAACTAAATATTAAAATCCTTATATCAGATAAATAAATTGAATTAAAACTGCCTGATTGTTTATATCAAAACATTTTCAGACCAAAGCTGAAGACCAAGCCCTCTTAATGTAACACTGTTAAAAGTCCAACAAACTCGATTTTCTTACCAGAGAAGCTGTGATGGAGACATCCAGCAAAGAGGAGGCAGAGGTAAAGCAACATCTCTGCAGCCGGTGGACCCTCGCTGTGACAGGATGAAAACTCAGAGTCTTTTTATATCTGACAGGAAGCAACGTATAAATGTGACGGGGAAATTAAATATGTAAAATCTAGTTAATTCTAACCTGTCAAACAAATAACAACAGAAAATCTGCATCCATTTGTCGTCTACAGATGTTAACCCCTGACCTGAGTTTGTCTCTGAGGATACTGCTGAGTAAAAACAGTGAACTGAGTAAACAACTCAACCTTCATCTTCAGATCAGCTCATCACTGACGGGGCATTTCTACAAATAAAGTTACCGTAAAAGGAAATGTTGTGCACATGCTGCTATTTTGAATGCTCAGCTTTATTTCTGAGAAAATGACATCACAACAGTTATATTTAACCCAACTACAAAACATAGTTCTTTAAATATAATTGATGACTTGTCTGTGTTTCTTGGTCGACTGATCTTTGACGAATCCCTGAAAGACGCGGTGGCCGAGCCTCATTTCGTTGGTTTGTCCTGAGAGAAAAAAAACTGTAACTTCATCCCCAACTCGGAGCCTGACTCCACCCACTGCATCATTTTGAAAAATGATAAAATCTGGGCATGGGCCTGAGACGGAGGTGGGGAGTGACCTTGAACCTTTGACCTCTGATCATTTCTAAGTTTGTCCTTGAGTCCACCTGAATGTTTGTTCAAAATTTGATGAAATCCCTTTGAGGTGTTGCTGTGATTCTGTGTCCACGAGAATCTGATGTACGGACAACCTGAAAACATGATGCCTCTGCTCTCGGTTGTCGCTGGTCTCTCCAGCTTCCTGAAAACATTTGGTCAAATTTTCAAACATTACTTGAATAAACTGACCAAATATTTGTATTTGAAGTGTACATGGTCACTTTCTCATCTAGAGCAAATGCAAAAACCTAATAAAGGGTTATAGCATGGTGGCATCGCTAACCTATTGTTCACTTTGCGATAAAGGCACCAAATTTGTTACAAATATAACTTAAAATGCAGGCAGGAGAGCAGCTCATCAGGACAAGACTCAGCTGTACATCTACACCTTAAGGACAAGGGACACTCTTTGGAGGATACTAATGTCCATATCATATGAGGAGTAAAAGAGGCCATCTGTGTCCAACTGGAAAGACCATCGTTGAACAGAGGTGGTGACCTATGACTCCAACTATCAGCCACCTATAACACAGTCCTGAGATCCTTACCCAGACAACTTAACCCCCATTTACACCTCGACCCATGTGATCCTAATGACTCACATGACGACAGAGTGGGTCAACGACTCTGAGGACCACCTCCAAGGCAACCCACCAAAAGTTAAATACCTGGGACTCCCCAACCAGCCTCTAGATCTGATGAAGCCTTCAGATGAGAGCTGAAACTTCATTGCCTTCAACTCTAGCACTGAAGACTACCATGACCTGGATGACTGAGAACCTACACAGACACATTGGGCCATTGCAGATTGGCGTTCTGATGGCCACAGCAGCTATTTTCCAAAATGGTACAACACTTCACCAACACCCAAATGAGAGATCTTAGATTCAGCTGGTCTACTGTTCCTGCAGGTTTACAGTACAGCCATTATAATCTGATTCTTCTCATTTTCTGTACATCACATGTGTCAAACTCAAGGCCCGCGGTCCACATTTGGCCCGTGAATGAATTATCTTTGGCCCGCGTGACAAAATCTGTTTACTATTAGAGGTGGCCCACCGGTATATCGCACGCACCACCATAATACTACAAGTCCCACAATGCACTGCCAGTGCGGCGGCACGTCAATCACGGGCCGGGAAAGCGTGCCCCACTCGTTCATCAGCAGTCTTATGGTATTACACACCGCTCATGTCAACTCTCAGCTATCCTTCTCCCCCCAAAAATGGCTAAACGAGTGGACTTTGAAAACAGGGGTTTTTAAGACAGGTGGGAGGCACAGTATAATGTCCGCGGATGTAAAGGGCAAAGCTGTGTGTCTTCTGTGTAGCTGACATTGTAGCTGTAATGAAACAATACAACATAAGAAGACACTATGAAACGACCACGACAGATACAAGCATCTGGACACGACACAAAGGCCAGAAGGTAGAAGAGTTCAAAAGAAGTCTGGTTTCACAGCAGGCTATGTTCACTGTAGAAAATGTTTTCACTTGAAATTACTGTGGAAAAACTGCAGAGAGAGCCATAAGGAATTAATGAAACTGGTTTTATTTCTTTTATTTTTATTTATTTATTATATATTATTTTTATTTCATAATTAATGTTGTTTTATAGGCAATAATCTATAGGCCTTCTTAGTTCCAGGTTCAATATGCGCAAAAAGGTTGTTTCAATAAGTTTTCAATAAATGTTGAACCCGTCTGGCCCTTGACTTGTAGCAATTTTTTTAATTTCGGCCCACTGTGTATTTGAGTTTAACACCCCTGCTGTACATGATCAATTATTTGATGTACACACCAACTACATCAGTAAAATGCTGCAGTAATAATAATCTGATGTAATGAAGAACAGTAAAACACAGACAGGAGACACTGTTCTGCATTCAGTACTTTTAATACTTCAAGTACCTTTTCCTGATCATACTTACACACTTCCAGGTAGGTAATATTTTAAATGCAGGACTTGTAATGGAGTATTTTACAGTTTCGTATTTGTATTTTTATTTACAGACATTACAAAAAAACCTGGTCGTTGTGAGGATTACAGGTCTCAGAACAGAATACATCACATCATTGCCACATTTTTACATATCACCAAAAACTACAGAATTATCCACAACCCTGTTAAAGACATACATGTTGAATATAGTTCTTGGCATTGAAAACAGTGAGTGGATCAAAACTCCACAGTGACAGGAAACACAAACAGCTGGATGAAGGACTGGATTTTGCAGAGACCTGATCATGAGCTGATGTTTCCTGTCTGTAGTGGATTTTGGGCGAGGGAATAGACACCCTCCTCCCTGCAGACGCCTTTAGTTTTGACTTTGTTGACTGTACAGTACTTAGTTAGTACTTGGTGATGTGGAGGTGTTGGTTGTTTCAGTGATGTTGGACCAGTGGTTCAGACTTTCAACATCAGACTCTGCTCGGCTGTGTGTTGTCATCTTTAATCTCGTCATAGATCCCCTCCACTGCAGTGTTCTCCATGCTGGTGTTTGTCTCTGATCTCTTTCCTGAGCAGAACCTCAGGGTTAAGATGGCTGAAAGCACCAGAGTAACACCTATGACGACACCAGCAGGTATCTTCCATGAGTCTGAGGATTGTTGGTTCTCTGTGTCTGGTTCAAGACCACGACCCGGTCCAACGTTTCCTGGTGTGACTGGTACTTTACCTTCTAACTGAGCTGTGGAATTCACCACCTCCAGATACACTGTGTGTTTCTTATTACACAGATACGTTGAAGTATCAGAGTACTGGACTTTAGTTATGACCAGTGACCCATTAGCCAAGGAACCGAAGCGTTTGTCAGGTCTGTTCTCTTGACCGTTTTTGATGCTGATTAGAGTCACCTCTTTACCATCTATGAAGCGACTCCATGTCACATCTCCTGTTGCATGAGGACAGGGCAGTGTAGCCACTGAGTTCAGCAGCACAGTCTGTTTAGGAGGCTCTGTAATTAGACAATAACAAACAGTTGTTAACACCATTTTTACTAAACCTGAGTTTTGTTCTCAGGACTGTACCTGTAGGTACACAGTAAAATACTTAGAGTATCATTAAGTTCTTGTTCCTCATAGTCTTGTTTTCTTCCTCTGACTGTACCGTCCACTATACATGACAGCCTGTATTATAAAGTGTTATCCTATAGTTAGGGGTGTAACGCTTCTGAAACCAAGACAGAAGCTATAAACAGTCCAAAAAATACATTTACATATGAAATAATTGTAATAGAAAAATGCACCCAGTGTGGAGGAAGTTGACACTCTGGTATGAGACCATCCCACTACTAACCACATCTTTATTATACAAAATCATTTTTCTTCTTAAAGTTAAGGAAGTTGTACATTTTGTAAATGTGTGAGATATGAACCAAACTGTAGCTCAAACAGAGGTCAGAGGTCTAAACTGAGCTGTGGATGTGGAGAATGGTACTATGGTGACAGTTCACTACAATTCATTGAAAATGTGTCTTATTACAGTCAATCAGACAATCCTTGTTCAGAGTATTTTTACATTGTAGTATTACTACTTGTACTTCAGTAAAGGATCTGAGTACTTCCTCTCACACTTCTTAAAGACGATACACAACTGACTTGTACTTCCTAGTTTCAGCTGCAGAGTCTGATTATATCCTATTGAACATTTCCATCTTTCAGTTAAAGATTCATTGTTTAACACATTTCTGCAGAAACATTAACACAAAACATCAGTAACTTTACACACCATTAAAACCCTCATACCAGATAAATGAGTTAATTTAGGATGGCCTGAGTATTAATATTAAAAACATTTTCAGACAAAATCTGAACACCAAACTCTATAAATGTGATGCTGTTAAAAGTCCAACAAACTCGATTTTCTTACCAGAGAAGCTGTGATGGAGACATCCAGCAAAGAGGAGGCAGAGGTAAAGCAACATCTCTGCAGCCGGTGGACCCTCGCTGTGACAGGATGAAAACTCTGAGTCTTTTTATATCTGACAGGAAGCAACGTATAAATGTGACGGGGAAATTAAATATGTAAGTTCCTGGTTACCTCTAACCTGTCAAACAAATAACAACACAAAGAAGCTCCTTTATGTCTTCTACAGTGTTCTCACACAACTGTTTTCATTGCTCAACTTTATTCCAGAGAATATCACAACACAACATTTATATTTCACCTGGTGACAAAACATAGTTGTTTAAATAAAATCTGTTGTTTATGACAGCTGTGCAGTGGCTCCGATGGAGAGTACTTGTAGTTCGGTAACATTTTAAACACAGGACTTTTACTTGCAATGGAGTATTTTAAAATGTTGTATTTGTACTTTTATTTACAGAAGTTACAAGAAAACCTGGTCATTATGAGGATTACTGGACTCAGAACAGAATCTGTTCCATCATCTTTGTAACAGTTTAACACCAAAAACTACAGAATTATCCACAACCCTGTTAAAGACATACATGTTGAATATAGTTCTTGGCATTGAAAACAGTGAGTGGATCAAAACTCCACAGTGACAGGAAACACAAACAGCTGGATGAAGGACTGGATTTTGCAGAGACCTGATCATGAGCTGATGTTTCCTGTCTGCAGTGGATTTTGGGCGAGGGAATAGACACCCTCCTCCCTGCAGACACCTTTAGTTTTAACCTTGTTGACAGTGCTGTACAGATTAGTACTTGGTGATGTGGAGGTGTTGGGTGTTTCAGTGATAGTGGACCAGTAGTATGGACTTTCTACATCTATGTTGCCGTCTTCAATCTCCTCATAGATCCCCTCCACTGCAGTGTTCTCCACACTGGTGTTTGTCTCTGATCTCTTTCCTGAGCAGAACCTCAGGGTTAAGATGGCTGAAAGCACCAGAGTAACACCTATGACGACACCAACAGGTATCTTCCATGAGTCTGAGGGTTGTTGGTTCTCTGTGTCTGGTTCAAGACCACGACCCGGTCCAACGTTTCCTGGTGTGACTGGTACTTTACCTCCTGTCTGAGCTGTGGAATTCACCACCTCCAGATACACAGTGTGTTTCTTATTACACAGATACATTGAAGTATCAGAGTACTGGACTTTAGTTATGACCAGTGACCCATTAGCCAAGGAACCGAAGCGTTTGTCAGGTCTGTTCTCTTGACCATTTTTGATGCTGATTAGAGTCACCTCTTTACCACTCTTATTGAAGCGACTCCATGTCACATCTCCTGTTGCATGAGGACAGGGCAGTGTAGCCACTGAGTTCAGCAGCACAGTCTGTTTAGGAGGCTCTGTAATTAGACAATAACAAACAGTTGTTAACACCATTTTTACTAAACTAGTTTTTTTTTTCTTACTGCTGTACCTGTAGGTACCCAGTATTTACAGAAGTATTTAGAATATCAGTCAATTCTTGTTCCTCATAGTCTTGTCTTCTTCCTCTTGCACCTACATCTAAGCTGAGCCCACAGTTCGTCAGTGCAGTCGCTTATTACGACCCACAGCTACGTTTTGTTGTGACGGGAACAAAGTAGATGACGTAATGTAAACAACGAGGACACTGACGTTCCAGCGGGAGAACGTTCCACAACGTTGACTGCGTGTTTATTGTTTCCACGACGACGACGAAGCTCTGATAACTCCCTATAGGCCGACCTAGGTTGGAGGACTTGTTGCTAAATTATTGTCAGGCCAAGCTGTCTATTGTGTAAATATTACACATTACACCTGTTTTATTGTCCTCCAACTGCGCGTGTCACGACTACCAGAGGTAAAAGTTAAATTAGCTTAATTAGCTCAAGATGGACAATAAGGCTGAGACTGATTCAACCCAGCAGAGTGGGAACATGTTGTTTGATGAGTTTTAAACTGATTCTCTTTATGTCACAGAACATTCACATCACTGAGATCAGTCTCCTCACAGTGCTCCAACTGTTCACGGTCAGTAAATACAAAGACAGCGACCTCTGCTGGAATTCATGACACATGCTCTTTTAAAGAAAACTGACCTGAGACTTCTTGTATTTATTCTTTACACTATGTTTTATCCAATAAACCTTAAATTAAAACAGTTTTACAGCTGTAGCTACAAACACACATTATACCTCATGTTTAATGTTCTACACCACATTAATGATGACAAGTCAAAATATTCAAACGCAATGTTTTGTGTTTATATCATATTTTTACTGCACTGAAGTACAGTTTGGAGGTACTCTTACTTTGCTAGAGTATTTTCAGTCTATGTTACTTCTTCCTTCATCTCACAGTAAAATAAAATACATTTTACTGAACGTTTATCTGACAGGTGCAGTAAAACAACAGCAGTATGATGCAGTATTACAGATTAAAAGCTCTGCACACACACAGGTGTTTTCAGATTTGTACGAACTCACTAATAAGAATGATAACGTTGAAACTAGACTAAGTCCTGCAATTTGTTTTACCTTGAGCGTGTAAAGTTAAAAAAAGTATTTTACTGGTAATACTTTTGTACTTTTACTCAGGTAGAATTTTGAACGCAGGACTTAAACCTGCAACAGTTCTGCATTGTGGTATTAACACCTTTACTTCTTCCACCACTGCTTAACACTTTTTTCCAACCATCTCTTGTAATGAAGACGAGACAGAACTAGATCGTACTTCCTGATTTCAGCTGCAGGATATAAAACTGATTCCCTGCGTTTGTTGTGATGATTGTTATGTTTATTTGATTCACTAGTTTTCATTTCACTGATCCTTAAGGGTCGTTGGGGAGCTGGAGCTGATCCCAGCTGGGGGAGTGGCGGAGTACATCCCAAACAGGTCATCAGTTCTGCGTCTTTCAGGTAAAGCTTTATGGTTAATGCCACTTTTCTTCAGAAACATTAATAGAAAACATCAGTAACCTTTAAAACCTTCATGTCAGATTAATAATCTGCACATCTGTAGAATGACTGATTTAAGTCAAAGCTGAACGCCAAGCCCTCTTAATGTGATGCTGTTAAAAGGTCAACAAACTCGATTTTCTTACCAGAGAAGCTGTGATGGAGACATCCAGCAAAGAGGAGGCAGAGGTAAAGCATCTCTGCAGCCTGTGGACCCTCGCTGTGACAGGATGAAGACTTAGAGTCTTTTTATATCTGAGAGGAACTGACTAATAAATGTGACAGGAGGAAATGAAGCGTGTAAATGACTGGTTAACTCTGACCTGTCAAACACCAAAACAAAAAAGCTGTTAACCACTGACCGTCCATGTCCGTCCGTCCCTGCAGTGTAAAAACAGAGAACTGAGTTTCATCTGCCACATGAATAAATGAGTCAACTTTTATTCTGAAGCCTCAGTGGCTGGGTGTTACTACAAATGAAGTTCCTGTTAAAGGAAAGACTGTTTCACATACTGTTTTCATTGCTCAACTTTATTGCAGAGGAAATTGCAACATAACAGTTAAATTAAACTCAGCTACAAAACATAGATTTATTTAAACATCTACTATTTACAGTCTGCAGCAGCTCAAACAAATCTATGATTTATCTGTGTTGTTTGGTCGACTGATCTTTGACAACTCCCCGAAAGAAGCGGTGGCTGAGCCTCGCTTCGCTGGTTTGGCCTGAGAAAGAAAAAAAACATTATTAAACAATGAATCCAGTTTTCTCTTCTGCTCCTGAATCTGATAGATGAAACCAGGCAGGAAGTGACCTTGATCTTTGACCTCTGACCAACACATTCTCTTCAGTTTATCTCTGAATGCAAGTGAACGTTTGTGCCAAATGTGCATGTGTTTTGTCCTTCGGGGCCACCGTACACTGATGACGTCTATCAGTGTGGAGTGTCGGATGTTGTCCACTGCTGCCATCACCAAAAACACTTGAGTAGCTTTGTGTTAAACCATTCTCACCTGTGACTCGTGAGGCTTCCAGCCAATCATGTAGAGGATCTCAAAGGTGGCGGGAACGGACCCGTCCTCGTTACCGTACATCTCTAAAAGGTGTTCAAAGAAAAACAGAGATGTCGTTTAGAGACGAGTACAGAGAAAGGTACAGGATGTGTGGTGCAGTGTGACAACATGTTTTTGAGTTTTAGAAACCAACTCGTTCAATTAACAGAACAAAACCAGGTTCCTCTTTCCTCCACTTTCCCCACGGTCTGATCCCACTGTTCTGAACTCGATCATCTAGAAAGGGGAAGTTAAACCAGCTGAGTTCAAACACCAGTGGACGTTTTCAGCTCGACTGATGCGTCACTGTAGATTCTGATGAACAAAAAGCACCAGATCAGGTTTAAAAAAAGAAACAGAGGAAAAAATGAGGACGAAGGAAACAGAAGTATCAGAAATACAGCTGAGGCTGGAGGAGGGGCACATCTGTGTGATGAGTAAAATGTAAGACTCAAATTTAAAGCCACGACTGTCATAATAATCTAACATTATTAATAGTTATATTGTTAACATTAGATCCTCTGATATGAAATAATATGAAATATCTGATATTTGTTTTATATTGCTCAGTGGTTGTTTTCTCTTTGTGGTTGTTCTGCTTCACTTCTCTTTTACAGTCACTTTCACCTTTATAAATAGCTGCTGCAGCCAAAATGGTGTCTCTGTGCAGCATCGACCTCCTGTTCCAAGCACAGTTACTCTCACCCATTCCTGCACAGTGGAAATAAAAGCTCAGGTAAGTTTGAACAGAAGTGATTTTAGAGCCTGTGTTTGATGATTCTAATAACTTTTCATCTGACACCACCAACAGGTCCAGACTAACAGATGTGAAAGGTTCAGCAGATGAACGGAGGCTCAGACATTTCACCTTGTAAATCCGTCATGACTTCAATGATTCCTGGATAATGAACCTGAACGTCGTCGATATCCTGGAACACAAACAGAGGGAGGTCGTATTTAGTGTTTCTTCCGGTGTGTTTTATCTCAGTCAGCCTGTCCGGGTCTGACACTGTGTTTGCTCACCACGGTCAGCATGTTGAAGCCGGCCTGGCCCAGCAGGTTGCCCAGGTCGGTGACGGCAGTGTAGGGGGAGACGTGGGGGGAGAATCCTCCCTCCCTCTCGGTCTCGGCGAGCTGGAGCGAACACCTGAGCTCGTACAGCGTCTCCCCGCCCACCATCGCCCCGATGAACACCCCATCCGGCTTCAGTACCTGGTGGATCTGAGAGGAGGAGTCAAAGTGAGTTAAAGTGTTTAAAACTGTTCTGTGTTTGTATGAGCAGCTAATTTCTCCATAAACTCAGGTATTAATGCCAGATTGATGATTGAAGATCCTTGGAGGAACACAGAGTCTGAGGAGGACTGAGTTCAGACCCAGAGGTCTCTCTGTAGGCAGCATCAGAGACCTGGGCTAGATTCAGATGGCCATGTTTAACCAGAGGAGGTCATGTGACCTTTGAGGCTGATCAGAGACCAGATGCACCACTGCATTCCTGACCATCTATAAGGGTTTCACTGTCTGTGAAGGGAGGACCACCAGAAGACCTGAGAGAGAACCAGGTAAGGTAGAGTTGCAGTCTGGAAAAAGTGTTCAGAGACATCAGAGTCTAAAACTCAGCCACAGTTGACGATTTCTGTTGATGTTTGAAGTGAGAAGAGATAAAAATGTCCTCCTGTTCCTGTTGCTGTTTCTGTTGCTTACAAACTTTTGCATTACAGCTGTAAACTAAGTGAGGGAGTGTGGTTCGACCTCTGTGGTATTTTCACTTTGTCCCAATAAGCCACATCTGCTTCAGAGTAACCACACCAAAACACAAACACAGAGATGTCCTGTGTGAAATAAGAAGTCTAACTCATGACTCAGGCCCTTTAACTTATCCTTAAAAGGAGTTGGACCAAACGAAATGTTGCTGACGACCTCTAGTGGACGTAACCAGAAGGAAAACAACCACTCAAAAGCAAAAGTAGTCTTGAAATTCAGTAAAAGACTGAGAGTTTCTGCTGTCTCACCTGTCGGAGGGCACCAGGCAGGTCGTTTATCCAGTGCAGGCTGAAGGATCAGAAAACAAACGTCAGATTAAAAAGAGTTAACAAGCCCCAGTCTGTCTACACAACCAGAAATAAGTCTGTGGAGGAAACTTGTGTTCTGCTCTGTAAAATCCCTGTTTTTGTCAATGGAGTCTGGTAGAGATATATAGAGATGTTTCTGGATCTTCATCTAATAAAAAGCTCTGTCTCTGTAGGAATCCTATCATCATGTAGTCAGACACTGAGAATAAGTTCCTTTAATGGTTGAATTGTCCTTTCAGACCTGAGACTGACTGACTGTATTAATCACCTCAGGCTGCTCATCACCAGGTCGAAGGTGTTTTCTTTAAACGGCAGAAACTCCTCATCGGCCAGGATGCAGTGAGTCGGGATCTCAGTCTGTCGTCTCTGTTTCTGAGGATCAGAACCATCAAATTCATGATCATATGAACGTATTTTAGCATCGTGTATCAGTAGAAATATAGCTGTATATATAATATAGCTATAGTGCTAGCTGAGTTTTTCTGATGGTGTTGCAGCTCTCACCAGAGTCGACTCTGAGATGTCGGTCAGGAACAAACGCTCCACAACGTCCTGAAACACAAACAGAGGCAGCTGTAGTTTCAGAGTTTCACTCAGTCAGTTAAAACGAACACGTAGATATCAGACTGTACTTTGCTTAAATGCTCCGCGATGTGACTTTTTCCACCGCCGATGTCCAACGCCAGAGGAAAGGTCCTGAGACGACAGGAAGAGAGAACGACGCCAATCAATCCATCAATCGATCAGTCAGACTTTATTGATACACTCGCCGGCCTCTGCATTAGGTACACCTTGCTGGTACTGGGTTGGACCCTGTTTTTCCTTCAGCACTGCTTTAATTCTTTGTGGCATACATTTGTTTACGCTTGCAGATGTTGGTTATAACGAGTGGTTATCTGAGTAACTGCCTTCCTATCAGATCGAAGCAGTCTGACCTTCACCCAGAGAACTGCTGCTCTCTGGATATTTTCTCTGTTTGTAAAAGATGGTGATTGTCTGATCAGATATTTGTGTTAATGAGCAGTTGAACAGGTGTACCTAATAAAGTGTCTGGTGAGTGCAGATTATTTATACATCCAGCTGCTTTATATGTGACTGATGGTAAACAGTCGTCGTGAACTCACCTCGCGATGTCATAAACCCGATCAGCCACTCGACCGCCGACCTGCAGACGACAAGGAAACCAAACTTTACTCATTTGATCTTTTTCATCCTCTGAGTTTAAGCTGTGTTTTTCTCTGGTGCTCTTTAGAGAAGGTCCATCGGGATCATTTTTAATCTTTAGACTGAATTTGGATTTAAATCTTTAAATGATTTATCTCACAGTCAGGATGTAAAGGTTTCCAGTGCCTCGTCACTCTGAACATTCATATTTAGAGTTAGAAGAGTCTCACCTGCTGATACAGATATTACATCTTCATATTCATTAAATATTTCATAATAAATCAATCACAGGTGAAACAATCATTTAACCACTGAACAGTTTTCAACATTAAAATCTTCTGATTTCTGCAAACAAAACCTGAAGATCTGTAAAAGCTTCGAGGAAGTTATAGAATCATCTTGTAAACTTGCTGCTATTTAGACTGTTTCTACTTTTATTTTGGATTATTATTATTTTTTTTTTTACCTGTAACAGTTTGTTTTTACTTGTGTTTCATGTTAAACATGTTCTAATGTGAGTTAAGTTGTTAAATCTCATGTAAATGAAGAAATCACTTTATTTTTCTTTTAGAAAGACGTGACCAGAGTGAATTTAATCTTTTCTTTTACTTCAGTTCTGTCTCTCTTACAGCAGCTTCCTTCCTCATCTGATGCCTCCACATTAACTCCAGTTAAACTCTGATCCCTGACAGTCTGAATACTCTCCTTCCCACCTCATCCCTCAGGTAGTCGTACTGGTGTCCGTCCTGCAGCGACGCCGCCCAGTTCTTCTGCCTCTTCTTCATCTCCCTGTTGAACACGTTCATGGTCCCTCTGCTCGACCCTGACAGTCCTCTGCAGGGTTCAGACCTCAGCCCGGCTCTGGGTCTGCAGCAGGAGGAGGAGGAGGAGATCCAGGTCCAGGTCCAGGAGCCTGGGGAGGCTGCAGACGCCTGGTTCAGCTCCTGCTGGAGTCTCCTCCACAGTCTGCTGCTCATGGTCCAGACAGCAGCTGAGGATTCACTGTGAAACACTCCAACATCTGACTTCCTGTCCTCCACACTGTGACCTCGGGGAGGAGGAGGATGGAAAACACGGAACTGGATTCTGCTGGGTTCACTGCAAACTATGGAGCTGGATCACAGCCTGGAAATAGACTGAAAACAACCACTGATGTCAGAGCTGCAGCTACTGAGAGTCATTGATTAATGATCTGAACATTTTCTTTTGATTGATTAATTAATTGATTGATCGATAACGTGTCATGTTTTGCTGTGGTGCATTCAAATGACTTGTTTATTTGACATCAGGTCATATTTGTGTTAAATCTTCACATCTGAGGCTGGAACCAGTGAATGTTGTGACAATGATTTCATTATTAAAATAGTTGAAAGATTATTGATTTTCTGTCAATCAAATCAATGAAAAACAGAAAACTGGGAGTTTCTTTCTTGAAAAATGACTTAAATTGATTATTACAACTGTTTCAGCTCAGGTCTATAAAATATTAATTTCAGTTTCTCACAGTCTAAAGTGAAGTCTTCAAATGTCTCCTTGTGTCCAACCATCAGTATAATCAGAAAATAAGAAAATATTTCACCTGTGACTTCAAATAAACGTGTTTATAAATGTTCAGTCACATCTTTGTGTATCTTATTTCCATTTGCTTCTAAGTTATTTCAGTTATTTAATTTAATTTGGTCACAGATTTAAGTCAATAAATGAGAAATGAACCTTCTTCATATTCCAGTGGTGATGATCAATTAGTTCATCGATTAGTTTACTAAAACAAAACAAATGGCCAGTGACTTTTATCAATAATTAAACCACAGTTAAAGTCAGCTGATCAAACAAAAACAACTTTTGTTTAATCACTGGAGGTGGCGGATGAGGTGAACAGTTTGGGGGTGTAGGATCACTTTTCAGAGTTTTCTGGTGTTTTATAAATGGAACTATTAATTAATTCAGAAACTAATCTGCAGATCAACCATAGCTACTGTTTAAAAACTAGGACTTTTTATTGCTCATATCTTTGCTGTTTTTTAAAATCCTTAGATTAATAGATACATGTAATCAGTAGAATTTAATTACTTTTACTTCACATCTTAAAAAAAATTAAACTTATCAAAGAAAACAAGCAGAAACGTTTAAAATATTTTATATTGAAGGTTTTAAATGTGTCTATAAATTATTTCCTACAGCAGGTAACAACGTGAAACACGTGTAAAACGCGTAATAACTGTTTTTTGTTTGATAACAGTGACGGTATCTTTGCGCGTTTCTCTCCGTTTGTCCCTCTTCGTTTCCCGTCGCTAGAAAGGGGCGGGAAGGCAGAGAGGTCATGGAGCTGTTGCATTGTGGGAAAACACGTGTTCCAGCCGAGAAGAAACGGTAAATTCTCCAATTTATGTCGTATTTTCGCGAATTTAGCGCCAGTTTGAAACATTTTCAGGTTTTCAAACGTCGTCACCTGTTCTCACCTGTAGTTATCGGGGAAACCGGGAAAGGCGTGTTTAAACTAATCAGGAAGTAAACATGTAAACATTAGAAACATAGAAACTTCTAAAGGATTTATTTAAATCTATTTTTCTTTATTTTCTTTCTAAACCTTTTTTTTTGTTTCCGTCTGTCTCTAAAGAAACTGATTTAAATACTTTGTGTGTGAAACCATGTTTGATGCTGTAATGAACACAGATTCACTCCAGGTACAAACTTCATATTTCATACATTTAGTAATTAAAACCTGCTCTTTCCAGTGGTGTGACTGGTTTTAGGATAGACTCAGTCACACATGGTTAGCTCTTTAAATACAGGAGTGAATTCTGTGTTTTTGCAGCAGGAACATAATTAAAGAGGATTTATGTTGAAATTATTTTAATTTAAATGAACAGGTTAATGAACTAATCAGTCAGTTAAAATTCACATTCCTTATTTTTTTTCTTTATTTGTTCTGTCATGTTCTGGATTCCAACAGAAGCTGAGACAGGTATGATTCTTGTCGTCCATCTCATTCACCAATTTGTCCTTCTTCTGTTTAAAGGAGATTTCGCCGCCATGTCGTCCAAGAAGAAGCAGGACGGCGATGAGCGCTTCCTCCGGGTGCAGAAGGACCCGCGCTTCTGGGAAATGCCGGAGAGAGAGCGCAAGATCAAGATCGACAAACGCTTCCAGTCCATGTTCCACGACGAGCGCTTCAAGGTGAAGTACACGGTGGACAAACGAGGACGTCCCATCAGCCACACCTCCACCGACGACCTGAAGCGTTTCTACAAACTGTCCGACTCCGAAGAAGAGGAGGAGGAGACTGAGGGGAAGAAGAAGAAGAAGAAGAAAGGGAAGGAGAAGGTGGTGAAAGCTGAGAGAGACGTGAAGACAGGAGGTGGGCCTGGACGAGGAGTCAGAGCGGTGGAGGATGAAGGTGAGGAGGTGTTTGACTTTAATACGTCTCCTCCAGTTTGAACAAACTCAGATCTCAACTGTTCTGTGTCTGATGACCTGCAACTCTTCTCTCCTCAGACGATGAAGACGATGAGGAGCAGCAGGAGGAGGAGGAGGACGATGTTGAACTTGGAGATGATGTCTCAGTCGGCAGCGAGGAGGAGGAGGAAGACGACGATGCAGAGGAGGAGGAGAGCGACATTGGATCAGAGGAGGAGGAGTCCGGTCTGGATTCAGAGGACAGCGACAGCGACAGTGGGCCGGATCTGGCCAGAGGGAAGGGAAACATCGAGACCAGCTCAGACGAAGATGACGACGACGACGTGGACGCCATCCTGAGGAAGGAGGAAGAGGAGATCGAACACGACTGGGGAGAAATGTGCAAAGACGCTCCGCGAAGCGACGAGGTGAGGAGACGTCTGGAGTTTACCTGAAACTCCAACATTTACTCTCTTAACTCACCTGAACTGGGTTTGTGTTTCAGGTCTCTGCTCGACTCGCCGTCTGCAACATGGACTGGGACCGGATGAAGGCCAGAGACCTGCTGGCCCTGTTCAACTCCTTCACTCCTAAAGGAGGAGCTGTGCTGTCTGTCAAGGTAAAACCTCATCAACACAACTTTTAACTTTCTGTAGCCCAACCTGAAGTTAGCTTCAGCCTGGTTCCAGGAAATAAACAGTGAGCAGCTAAAGTTTCTGATCCTTCAGGTTTAGTTGATCAGATCATCTTCACAGATGAACACCACTGTTCTGATGTTTGAAGTAAGAAGCTAATGTTAGGCTATAAACCAACTACACCACGGTCACATGACGTCAACGTCTCCACCACTAAAATTTCTTAGTTCGGTTGAATCTGTGTGAGAGGGATAAACAGCAGTGCATTCTGGGTATTGTTGTTGTTCCAGATTTACCCGTCAGAGTTTGGGAAGGAGAGGCTGAAGGTGGAGGAGACTCAGGGACCGCTGGAGCTGAAGACGCTGCCCGACGACTCGGAGGACGACACTGAGGAGGAGAGGTAACGACGTGTTTCCCATCAGCCCCTGCTGCTCTGGACTCACATGTTTAGTGTTGATTTAACTTCCTGTGTGTGTGTGTTTCCTCTCAGGGTTTACAGGGAGAAGATGCGCGACTACCAGTTCAAGCGTCTCAAGTATTACTACGCCGTGGTGGAGTGCGACTCGACCGCCACTGCCGCCAAGATCTACGAGGAGTGCGACGGCTACGAGTACGAGAGCAGCTGCTCCGTCCTCGACCTGCGGTGAGAAAACACGACAACACAAATCTGAAGAACAGACGTGAGTTAAAGTTAAATTCAAACCGTCTGTGAACAGGTTTGTTCCTGATGAAGTCACGTTTGATGAGGAGCCCAAAGACGTCGCAACGGACGTGAACCTGACGTCCTACACCCCCAAACTGTTCACCTCCTCCGCCACCTCCACCTCGAAGGTCAGACACAGACACTGTGCGATCACATGACCAAGATCGCAATAAAAGTCGAGTTATTTATCTTCTGTTGTGACGTTGTGATAAAATATAACTAAAGTTGATAGAATAAATAGTTGACAGACTCATGTGTGTGAGTTTGTGTTGAACTGATCAGGTGCAGCTGACCTGGGACGAGACGGACCACGACCGGGTCGCCGCCCTCAACAGGAAGTTCAACAAGGACGAGCTGCTGCAGATGGACTTCAACGCCTACCTGGCCTCCTCCAGCGAAGAGGAGGAGGAAGATGGAGGAGTCGAGGGTGGAGACGCTGACGCAGCAGAGGGTGAGAAAACTTCTCACATCTCTGTTCTTTACTGGAAGTGATGAAACTGAGGAGTTTGACTGTCGATGGTTTCACAGAGAAACAGACGGAGGAGGAGAAACCACAGAGGGAGGAAGAGAGGAGGAAGAAGAAGAGTGAGGAGCAGATCTCTAAATACAGACAGCTGCTGAGAGGAATCCAGGACAAAGAGAAGAAGCTGCAGGAAGACAAAGACATGGAGATGGAGATCACCTGGGTGCCAGGTGACTTTACCTTCCTCCTGTCTGTTCCATTAAAGTTATCATCTACGTCCACTGACGAGCAGATCGTCTGCTAGAGCCTCTTCATCTTTACTGAATGTGTGTGTGATGTGTGTGTTCAGGGCTGAAGGAGACGACGGAGCAGCTGGTGAAGAAGAAGCTGGAAGAGAAGGAGAAGCTGACGCCGTGGGAGGAGTTCCTGCAGAGGAAGAAGGAGAAGAAGAAGCAGAAGAAGAAGTCTCAGATGAAACAGGTGAGAGGAACCAGAGAGAACCGCTCCTCTTCACACCTGCAGTTTGTGTCTGTGGTTTGACTCACCTGTTCTCTGTTCAGGAGGAGGAGGAGGAGGAGGAGGAGCTGAGCGATGATGAGCTTCCTCCAGATGTTGACCTCAGTGACCCCTTCTTCGCAGAGGAGCTCGGTGCAACAGGTGATCAATACTCTCAATCAATGATAGATATCTGTGTGTTTCCTACAGAGTTAGAGGTTTTTCACTATATATCTCTACCAGACTCCATTGACAAAAACAGGGATTTAACCAGGAGCTGCTGGAATACCACTGCCTCCATCTGTTAGTGTGTCTGTGTTACTGTGTGGTACTTTTACTTCAGTAAAGTATCTGATTACTTCTTCCTCCACTGAAAGTCACACAGTAACACAGACACACTAACAGATGGAGGCAGTGGTATTCCAGCAGCTCCTGGTTAAATCCCTGTTTTTGTCAATGGAGTCTGGTGGTGATATATAGAGATGTTTCTGGTTAAACTCTTGCATCGTAAAGGTCCAGTATCAGTGTTGTCTGATGTGTTTTCAGATCTTAAGAAGAAACAGAAGAAGAAGAAGCAGGAGGAAGAGGAGCGAACAGCCGAGGAGGAAGAGGAGCTGGAGAAACAAAAGGTCAGAGGTCAAACTGACAAACATCACACCTGTGAGCATGAAAACGACCAAACCTGAGCTCAGTGTGTGTGTGTGTGTGTGTGTGTGTGTCCAGGCTGAGATGGCTCTGCTGATGGAGGATGACGCCGACGACGCCAAACACAAACACTTTAACTACGACAAGATCGTGGAGCAGCAGAACCTGAGCAAGAAGAAGAGGAAGAAGCTGCTGAAGAAAGGCGAGGAGCCGCTGGAGGACGACGGCTTCCAGGTGAAACCTCCAGTCTTTTCTCTTGAGATGGTTTTTTTTACAGGAATATCACATCGTATCTTTACCTTAATGTAAGACAAACATATTTCAGGCCAATTGGACTGATTCAAAAATAACATTAACCTAAAAAAAAAGGAGAACAGCAAATAAACATTTGAGAAACTGCAAATTTTAATGCTTAAAATTCTTAAACACAGAATGATACAGACTAAAATCCTTCGTCTGGTTCAAATATAAAGTTAAAAAATGCCAAGATCCAAAAAGTGCATGTTAAAAATTAGACTTAAAACTGGATAAAAAGTCAGTTTTGACCCTGATGCATGAACTAAAGAGACATGACGCCATCGACAGGCGACGGCTTAATTAAAGTTTCTCAGGAAACATTTGGGATAATGTAAGAACACGACTCAACAGACGACAGAACTGCTCGGTCTCTAAATCCTCTAACAACCCTCTTCCTGTCCAGGTGGACGTTAAAGACCCTCGTTTCCAGGCCATGTTCACCTCCCACCTGTTCAACCTGGACCCGTCCCACCCCAGCTACAAGAAGACCAAAGCCACTCAGAGCATCCTGGCCGAGAAGCAGCGCCGGCGAGAGGACGAGCGACGGCAGAAGGAGGACGTCCTCGGCGCTTGGACGACCACGCAGACGGAGTCCACCGCCGCTAAACAGGAAGCGACGGGGAAGAAACGAGAAAGTGACTCTGACGCTCCGACGGCAAAGAAGTCGACGGACCCCGGTCTGTCTCTGCTCGTCAAGTCGATTAAAAGTAAAACGGAGCAGTTTCAGGCTCGAAAGAAACAGAAGCTGCTGTAGGTTTGACTGAAAACTGACAGACGTGGTGACTGATAGAAACCGATGATGGTTTCTACTGATGACACAGAATCACTTTCCTGTGTTCACTGTTTTTATCAGTTTGTACAGAAAAAGTCAGAACAGTAATAAATACTGAATAAGGAGACTCGATGGAGAACTTGTTTTTTCCCGTCCAGCCTCGGTGCCTCTCTCTGGATTTATCCTAATGAAAACTAGTTTAGTGTAACAGCTTTGTTCTTTACCAGCTGCAGGAAAAAGTGACTGTACAGGCTGAAATATGTATCACTAAAAACTGAGTCTGAAATTTACAGAATCTGGAACTCAATGTAAAACTCAGTTCAGCTGCATTGAGGAAGAGCAAATAAAAATTCCCTTCAGTCCTTTAGACATGGTACCCCGGGTCAGTTTTCAGCCTGTCCAAGTCTGACCAAAGGCTTAATCCACAGGTTTATATAAGTGTAAAATATATATGAACTTTATTCAACATAAGAGAAGTTACCAACAGCTCCTGCTGCTACGTTAAACATCTGCCATCTGCACAGTTTCAGTTGATGTGACAGCGTCACGGACGAATGTCATGTCCCATCAGTAAACACAGGATCAACTCATGTCGGCTTTCAACTCTGACTGAAAGTTTCTAAGTCTCAGTGGATGGGTGGTGTTAATGTTAGCTAGCTGTCCATAATGATGGACGGTAGCTGTTTAACATAATTCAGCCTATATGATCATATATACCTCAAATAGAGTCAGAACTTAACTTTGTCAGAAGGATCAACCACTCCAGGATTCATGATGCAGAATCAAAGCTAACGAGTACAATACGTTCCTCAAGTCCATGTTAAGTTGGCAATAAAACTGAGTCAGTGAATCTCGTTAGGTATGTTAGAATTGTAGTTTAAAGATTTTAAGTTTTTTTCTCACTACTAGTTTAGATTCTTCAGATTCTGGCAACGATAAGATTTGAACCAGCTCCGTACCACTGGCTGGACATGACTGCAGCAGATGAATCCACGAAGCCACCGATCGCTCTTCACTGTGAATAAACAACAACTAATTCAACCAATCAGAAGTGGTTGATAGTTTTTGCCTCTATTTAGAGGACAGTGAGAGAGAGACAGGAAATGGGGGAATGACATGCAGCAAATGTCTGAATCAGGAGTTGAACCAGGGTCAGACCACTAGGGGCCCACATGGTACGCACCCTAACCATTTGGCTATGAGGGCGCCCCGGTAGCCTTCTAGTTTAATGATATATTTTGACCTTATTTACATTTTCAGTTCTTTTCTTTCTCTTTATTTCGTTTTACATCTATTACTGCTCAACTTTTAGTTAGTCTGTTTGTGGTTGTTTTGCATCGTATTGTGTTACTGTTTGTGGTTCTGTAATTTTGTGTCGCTTCCTGGTCACCAAGTCAAGTCAAATTTTATTTATATAGCGCCAATTCACAACAGAAGTTATCTCGAGACGCTGTACATATAGAGCAGGTCTAGACTCTTTATCTTATAAAATTTACAGAGAAAAACCCAACAGATCCCACCATGAGCAGCACTAGGCGACTGTGGCAAGGAAAAACTTCCTTTTAAGAGGCAGAAACCTCGAGCAGAACCAGCAGTCCTTTTTGGTCTATTTCCGGGATATGTTGTAGATGAAGACTGCTTGGGTGTGTGTTGTTGTTAGTAATCTGTCCGTTTCTCTGTGAGGTCAACAAAGTCTTATTTCAATAAAATGAATGTTTTTTGTCCTCAAAACTCAAAGTGTGATTGTCAGGGTAATATCAAGGTTTTAGTGTTTAGCTTTCATTGTTGTGTTTTCCTAAATGGTTAAAGTTTTGGTGGTGAAATATTACTATTGATTATTTATTGAACAGGTGGGAGGACCATGTCCACATCAGTCAGCTGACAGGAAGTTTCAGCCTCTGATGAAGACATGTCAGGTAAAAAACACTTAACACAAAAACTTATTATAAACAGCAACTAATGATCCAAAGTCCCATTTCATGAATGTCATTTTAGTTTTCTTCATTTTGACCTTTTCCAACCAAAGTTAGGTCAAATTTTAACTGAATTTAGAGAAGAAAAAAAAACAAATGACAGCACATTTTCATCCACTTCTGTTGTGTGAATATCAGGAGGTGGTGGAGTTAATTCTCCAGTCAGAGCAGCTTCTTCAGTTCAATCAGTTCAGTCCTGTCTGATTACTCCAGCACCAGTTAGTCCACACACTGATTTCTTTGTGGATTTACAGTTTGAACTTCAATACCCAGAATCCCCCTCTGCTTTTATTCTAATTAGAAGTTGCTGAAGTTTGTTGTGTTGTGATTTTTCTTCTCAGGACTCAGATTTGAAGGATCAAATGACAGAGAGAGGATTTCCAGAAGGTCGGTGTTAGTTTTTTTGTTTGTCTGACTCTGTCATTATTTCAGAAAAAAATGTTATTGTATAGTAAAGCGTCAAAAAAGTGAAGAAACTGTCAGTATAATAAGGTGTCAAAAACCATCAAAAAATGTCATAGTATACTATGGTGTCAAAAATATGAAAAAAATGTCATAGTATAGTAAGGCTTCAAAAAAAAAGTCAGTAAGGCATCAAAAACCATTAAAAATTGTCATAGTATAGTAAGGTGTCAAAATCCATCAAAAAAAATGTCATGGTATAGTAAAGAATCAAAGAAGTGAAAAAAATGTCATAGTATAGTAAGGTGTCAAAAACCATTAAAAAATTTCATAGTATAATAAGGCGTCAAAAACCATCAAAAAAATGTAATGGTAAAGTAAGGTGTCAAAAAAGTCAAAAAAAATGTCAGAGTATAGTAAGGTATGAAAAACCATTAAAAAATATCATGGAAGACTAAGGTGTCAAAAACTATTACAAAATGTCATAGTATAGTAAGGCATCAAAAAAGTGAAAAAATGTCATAGTATAGTACAGCGTCAAAAAAGTGAAAAAAAGGTCATAGTATAGTAAGGTGTCAAAAACCATTAAAAAATGTCATAGTATAGTAAGGCGTCAAAAAAATGTCATAGTATAGTAAGGTGTCAAAAATCATTAAAAAATTTCATAGTATAGTAAGGCGTCAAAAAAAGGTCATAGTATAGTAAGGTGTCAAAAACCATTAAAAAATGTCATAGTATAGTAAGGTGTCAAAAATCATTAAAAAATGTAATGGTAAAGTAAGGTGTCAAAAAAATATCATAGTATAGTAAGGTGTCAAAAAAATGTCATAGTATAGTAAGGTGTCAAAAATCATCAAAAAATGTAATGGTAAAGTAAGGCGTCAAAAAAATGTCATAGTATAGTAAGGCGTCAAAAAAATGTCATAGTATAGTAAGGTGTCAAAAATCATCAAAAAATGTAATGGTAAAGTAAGGCGTCAAAAAAATGTCAGATTATAGTAAGGCATCAAAATAGTCAAAAAAAAAGTCATAGTATAATAAGGTGTCAAAAACCATTAAAAAATGTCATAGTATAGTAAGGTGTCAAAAAAATGTCATAGTATAGTAAGGTGTCAAAAATCATTAAAAAATTTCATAGTATAGTAAGGCGTCAAAAAAATGTCATAGTATAGTAAGGTGTCAAAAACCATTAAAAAATGTCATAGTATAGTAAGGCGTCAAAAAAATGTCATAGTATAGTAAGGTATGAAAAACCATTAAAAAATATCATGGAAGACTAAGGCGTCAAAAACCATCAAAAAAATGTAATGGTAAAGTAAGGTGTCAAAAAAGTAAAAAAAAATGTCAGAGTATAGTAAGGTATGAAAAACCATTAAAAAATATTATGGAAGACTAAGGTGTCAAAAACTATTACAAAATGTCATAGTATAGTAAGGCATCAAAAAAGTGAAAAAATGTCATAGTATAGTAAGGTGTCAAAAACCATTAAAAAATGTCATAGTATAGTAAGGCGTCAAAAAATTTTCGTAGTATAATAAGGCGTCAAAAACCATCAAAAAATGCAATGGTAAAGTATAGCGTCAAAAAAGTGAAAAAAATGTCAGATTATAGTAAGGCATCAAAATAGTCAAAAAAAAGTCATAGTATAATAAGGTGTCAAAAACCATTAAAAAATGTCATAGTATAGTAAGGTGTCAAAAAAATGTCATAGTATAGTAAGGTGTCAAAAATCATTAAAAAATGTAATGGTAAAGTAAGGTGTCAAAAAAATATCATAGTATAGTAAGGCGTCAAAAAAATGTCATAGTATAGTAAGGTGTCAAAAATCATCAAAAAATGTAATGGTAAAGTAAGGCGTCAAAAAAATGTCATAGTATAGTAAGGCGTCAAAAAAATGTCATAGTATAGTATAGCATCAAAAAAGTGAAAAAAGTGTCATAGTATAGTAAGGCGTCAAAATAGTAAAAAAAAAGTCATAGTATAATAAGGTGTCAAAAAATGTCATAGTATAGTAAGGCATCAAAAACCATCAAAAAAATGTAATGGTAAAGTAAGGCGTCAAAAAAGTAAAAAAAAAATGTCATAGTATAGTAAGGCATCAAAAGTGAAAAAAATGTCAGAGTATAGTAAGGTGTCAAAAACCATCAAAAAATGTAATGGTAAATTAAGGCATCAAAAAAGTGAAAAAAAATGTCATAGTATAGTAAGGCGTCAAAAAAATGTCATAGTATAGTATAGCATCAAAAAAGTGAAAAAAATGTCAGAGTATAGTAAGGTGTCAAAAACCATCAAAAAATGTAATGGTAAATTAAGGCATCAAAAAAGTGAAAAAAATGTCATAGTATAGTAAGGCGTCAAAAAAATGTCATAGTATAGTATAGCATCAAAAAAGTGAAAAAAATGTCATAGTATAGTAAGGTGTCAAAAAAAAGTGAAAAAAATCTCAGAGTATAGTAAGGTGTCAAAAACCATCAAAAAATGTAATGGTAAATTAAGGCATCAAAAAAGTGAAAAAAATGTCATAGTATAGTACAGCATCAAAAAAGTGAAAAAAATGTCATAGTATAGTAAGGTGTCAAAAACCATAAAAAAATTTCATAGTATAATAAGGCATCAAAAAATTTTCGTAGTATAATAAGGCGTCAAAAACCATCAAAAAATGCAATGGTAAAGTATAGCGTCAAAAAAGTGAAAAAAATGTCAGATTATAGTAAGGTATGAAAAACCATTAAAAAATATCATGGAAGACTAAGGTGTCAAAAACTATTACAAAATGTCATAGTATAGTGAGGCATTAAAAAAGTGAAAAAAATGTCATAGTATAGTACAGCATCAAAAAAGTGAAAAAAAGGTCATAGTATAGTAAGGTATGAAAAACCATTAAAAAATATCATGGAAGACTAAGGTGTCAAAAACTATTACAAAATGTCATAGTATAGTAAGGTGTCAAAAATCATTAAAAAATTTCATAGTATAGTAAGGCGTCAAAAAAAAGGTCATAGTATAGTAAGGTGTCAAAAATCATTATAAAATTTCATAGTATAGTAAGGCGTCAAAAAAAAGGTCATAGTATAGTAAGGTGTCAAAAACCATTAAAAAATTTCATAGTATAGTAAGGTGTCAAAAAAATGTCATAGTATAGTAAGGTATGAAAAACCATTAAAAAATATCATGGAAGACTAAGGTGTCAAAAACTATTACAAAATGTCATAGTATAGTAAGGCGTCAAAAAAATGTCATAGTATAGTAAGGCGTCAAAAAAAATTCATAGTATAGTATAGCATCAAAAATGTGAAAAAAATGTCAGATTATAGTAAGGCATCAAAATAGTCAAAAAAAAGTCATAGTATAATAAGGTGTCAAAAACCATTAAAAAATGTCATAGTATAGTAAGGCGTCAAAAAAATGTCATAGTATAGTAAGGCGTCAAAAAAGTGAAAAAAAATGTCAGTATAGTAAGGTGTCAAAAATCATTAAAAAAAGTCGTAATATAGTATAGCGTCAAAAAACTAAAAAAAAGGTCATAGTATAGTAAGGTGTCAAAAACCATTAAAAAATGTCATAGTATAGTAAGGTGTCAAAAACCATCAAAAAATGCAATGGTAAAGTATAGCGTCAAAAAAGTGAAAAAAATGTCAGATTATAGTAAGACATCAAAATAGTCAAAAAAAAGTCATAGTATAATAAGGTGTCAAAAAATGTCATAGTATAGTAAGGCGTCAAAAAAGTAAAAAAAAAAATGTCATAGTATAGTAAGGTGTCAAAAATCATTAAAAAATTTCATAGTATAGTAAGGCGTCAAAAAAATGTCATAGTATAGTAAGGTGTCAAAAACCATTAAAAAATGTCATAGTATAGTAAGGCGTCAAAAAAATGTCATAGTATAGTAAGGTATGAAAAACCATTAAAAAATATCATGGAAGACTAAGGCGTCAAAAACCATCAAAAAAATGTAATGGTAAAGTAAGGTGTCAAAAAAGTAAAAAAAAATGTCAGAGTATAGTAAGGTATGAAAAACCATTAAAAAATATTATGGAAGACTAAGGTGTCAAAAACTATTACAAAATGTCATAGTATAGTAAGGCATCAAAAAAGTGAAAAAATGTCATAGTATAGTAAGGTGTCAAAAACCATTAAAAAATGTCATAGTATAGTAAGGCGTCAAAAAATTTTCGTAGTATAATAAGGCGTCAAAAACCATCAAAAAATGCAATGGTAAAGTATAGCGTCAAAAAAGTGAAAAAAATGTCAGATTATAGTAAGGCATCAAAATAGTCAAAAAAAAGTCATAGTATAATAAGGTGTCAAAAACCATTAAAAAATGTCATAGTATAGTAAGGTGTCAAAAAAATGTCATAGTATAGTAAGGTGTCAAAAATCATTAAAAAATGTAATGGTAAAGTAAGGTGTCAAAAAAATATCATAGTATAGTAAGGCGTCAAAAAAATGTCATAGTATAGTAAGGTGTCAAAAATCATTAAAAAATGTAATGGTAAAGTAAGGCGTCAAAAAAATGTCATAGTATAGTATAGCATCAAAAAAGTGAAAAAAGTGTCATAGTATAGTAAGGCGTCAAAATAGTAAAAAAAAAGTCATAGTATAATAAGGTGTCAAAAAATGTCATAGTATAGTAAGGCATCAAAAACCATCAAAAAAATGTAATGGTAAAGTAAGGCGTCAAAAAAGTAAAAAAAAAATGTCATAGTATAGTAAGGCATCAAAAGTGAAAAAAATGTCAGAGTATAGTAAGGTGTCAAAAACCATCAAAAAATGTAATGGTAAATTAAGGCATCAAAAAAGTGAAAAAAAATGTCATAGTATAGTAAGGCGTCAAAAAAATGTCATAGTATAGTATAGCATCAAAAAAGTGAAAAAAATGTCATAGTATAGTAAGGCGTCAAAAAAATGTCATAGTATAGTATAGCATCAAAAAAGTGAAAAAAATGTCATAGTATAGTAAGGTGTCAAAAAAAAGTGAAAAAAATCTCAGAGTATAGTAAGGTGTCAAAAACCATCAAAAAATGTAATGGTAAATTAAGGCATCAAAAAAGTGAAAAAAATGTCATAGTATAGTACAGCATCAAAAAAGTGAAAAAAATGTCATAGTATAGTAAGGTGTCAAAAACCATAAAAAAATTTCATAGTATAATAAGGCATCAAAAAATTTTCGTAGTATAATAAGGCGTCAAAAACCATCAAAAAATGCAATGGTAAAGTATAGCGTCAAAAAAGTGAAAAAAATGTCAGATTATAGTAAGGTATGAAAAACCATTAAAAAATATCATGGAAGACTAAGGTGTCAAAAACTATTACAAAATGTCATAGTATAGTGAGGCATTAAAAAAGTGAAAAAAATGTCATAGTATAGTACAGCATCAAAAAAGTGAAAAAAAGGTCATAGTATAGTAAGGTATGAAAAACCATTAAAAAATATCATGGAAGACTAAGGTGTCAAAAACTATTACAAAATGTCATAGTATAGTAAGGTGTCAAAAATCATTAAAAAATTTCATAGTATAGTAAGGCGTCAAAAAAAAGGTCATAGTATAGTAAGGTGTCAAAAATCATTATAAAATTTCATAGTATAGTAAGGCGTCAAAAAAAAGGTCATAGTATAGTAAGGTGTCAAAAACCATTAAAAAATTTCATAGTATAGTAAGGTGTCAAAAAAATGTCATAGTATAGTAAGGTATGAAAAACCATTAAAAAATATCATGGAAGACTAAGGTGTCAAAAACTATTACAAAATGTCATAGTATAGTAAGGCGTCAAAAAAATGTCATAGTATAGTAAGGCGTCAAAAAAAATTCATAGTATAGTATAGCATCAAAAATGTGAAAAAAATGTCAGATTATAGTAAGGCATCAAAATAGTCAAAAAAAAGTCATAGTATAATAAGGTGTCAAAAACCATTAAAAAATGTCATAGTATAGTAAGGCGTCAAAAAAAAGGTCATAGTATAGTAAGGTGTCAAAAACCATTAAAAAATGTCATAGTATAGTAAGGCGTCAAAAAAATGTCATAGTATAGTAAGGCGTCAAAAAAGTGAAAAAAAATGTCAGTATAGTAAGGTGTCAAAAATCATTAAAAAAAGTCGTAATATAGTATAGCGTCAAAAAACTAAAAAAAAGGTCGTAGCATAGTAAGGTGTCAAAAACCATTAAAAAATGTCATAGTATAGTAAGGTGTCAAAAACCATCAAAAAATGCAATGGTAAAGTATAGCGTCAAAAAAGTGAAAAAAATGTCAGATTATAGTAAGACATCAAAATAGTCAAAAAAAAAGTCATAGTATAATAAGGTGTCAAAAAATGTCATAGTATAGTAAGGCGTCAAAAAAGTAAAAAAAAAAGTCATGGTATAGTAAGGCGTCAAAAAAGTGAAAAAAAATGTCAGTATAGTAAGGTGTCAAAAATCATTAAAAAAAAGTCGTAATATAGTATAGCGTCAAAAAACTAAAAAAAAGGTCATAGTATAGTAAGGTGTCAAAAACCATTAAAAAATGTAATGGTAAAGTAAGGCGTCAAAAAAGTGAAAAAAATTTCATAGTATAGTGAGGTGTCAAAAACCATTAAAAAATGTCATAGTATAGTAAGGCATCAAACAAGAGAAAAAAAATTGTTGTATTGTAAGGTCAAAAATGTTTTAAAAAAAATGTCATAGTATACTATGTGTCTCAAATGTAAGGGGTAATTTATAAGTTTCTTTTTCCTTTAATTGTATTTGTAATATAGTTTCAGGACTTAACATGTTCTGTCTCTGCAGGAGGAGGGGAAGACTGCATCACCTGAAGTGGACAACAAAAGCAATTAAATGTTCTTAAAGATGTTTTGAGATCTGAGATGTTTTGTATAAGACTTTAATAAGCATATCCTCGTGCTCATCACTACATACAATGTGGGGTGAGAGAATAAAGCAAAGTGTCTCCAAGTGGTCAAACATCTGCCAATGTCTTTGCTGTGGTTTGTTAAATGTTGTGTAGAACAGAATCAATAAAGTTTGGTAGTTTCACTTTTGAATTGAGTTTCTATATTTTCACATTAATATCACAAACTATGTTGTAATGCAGAAATACCAACTGCTATCTACAGCTTGCTATTTACTAACCCTAACCCTAACCCTATTTACTAACCCTAACCCATAATTGAAGCTAAAAACTCTAACCCTAACCCTAATTTCTGGCTAAAAGCCATAACCCTAACTCTAACCTGTGGTAATAAAAACTGTAACCCTAACCTCTGGCTTCAAGTGGCTAAAGATCATAACCCTAACCCTAACCTGTGGTAATAAAAACTGTAACCCTAACCCTAACCTCTGGCTTCAAGTGGCTAAAGATCATAACCCTAACCCTAACCTGTGGTAATAAAAACTGTAACCCTAACCCTAACCTCTGGCTTCAAGTGGCTAAAGATCATAACCCTAACCCTAACCTGTGGTAATAAAAACTGTAACCCTAATCCGTTAAAATATAAAATGTAATAAAAACTGTAACCCTAAGGTTACAAGTGGCTATGAAAATTGTAACCCTAACCCTAACCTCTGGCTTCAAGCGGCTAAAGATCATAACCCTAACCCTAACCTGTGGTAATAAAAACTGTAACCCTAACCCTAACCTCTGGCTTCAAGTGGCTAAAGATCATAACCCTAACCCTAACCTGTGGTAATAAAAACTGTAACCCTAACCTCTGGCTTCAAGTGGCTAAAGATCATAACCCTAACCCTAACCTGTGGTAATAAAAACTGTAACCCTAACCCTAACCTCTGGCTTCAAGTGGCTAAAGATCATAACCCTAACCCTAACCTGTGGTAATAAAAACTGTAACCCTAACCCTAACCTCTGGCTTCAAGTGGCTAAAGATCATAACCCTAACCCTAACCTGTGGTAATAAAAACTGTAACCCTAATGCCCGGTTACAAGTGGCTATGAAAATTGTAACCCTAACCCTAACCTCTGGCTTCAAGTGGCTAAAGATCATAACCCTAACCCTAACCTGTGGTAATAAAAACTGTAACCCTAACCCTAACCTCTGGCTTTCAAGTGGCTAAAGATCATAACCCTAACCCTAACCTGTGGTAATAAAAACTGTAACCCTAACCCTAACCTCTGGCTTCAAGTGGCTAAAGATCATAACCCTAACCCTAACCTGTGGTAATAACTAACCTAACCTGCTCAAGTGCTAAAGATCATAATGCCCGGTTACAAGTGGCTATGAAAACTGTAACCCTAACCCTAACCTCTGGCTTCAAGTGGCTAAAGATCATAACCCTAACCCTAACCTGTGGTAATAAAAACTGTAACTCTAATGCCCGGTTACAAGTGGCTATGAAAACTGTAACCCTAACCCTAACCTCTGGCTTCAAGTGGCTAAAGATCATAACCCTAACCCTAACCTGTGGTAATAAAAACTGTAACCCTAATGCCCGGTTACAAGTGGCTATGAAAATTGTAACCCTAACCCTAACCTCTGGCTTCAAGCGGCTAAAGATCATAACCCTAACCCTAACCTGTGGTAATAAAAACTGTAACCCTAACCTCTGGCTTCAAGCGGCTAAAGATCATAACCCTAACCCTAACCTGTGGTTATAAAAACTGTAACTCTAATGCCCGGTTACAAGTGGCTATGAAAACTGTAACCCTAACCCTAACCTCTGGCTTCAAGTGGCTAAAGATCATAACCCTAACCCTAACCTGTGGTTATAAAAACTGTAACTCTAATGCCCGGTTACAAGTGGCTATGAAAACTGTAACCCTAACCCTAACCTCTGGCTATTAATGACTAAAACAAAAACAGAAATCTAATCCTAACCTCAAGTGACCTCTGGCTAAAAATATTAACTTTCATATAATATTAAAGAGACTGACAAAATATTCAGTGTTCATGAGTATTTATTTGAGTAAGTGCAAGACAATCCTTTATTCATCACACAACTGCAAAATTCAGTGTTGCACCAGCAAAAATTGAAAACGGCATGATATAAACAACATACAGTATAAAATAAGTAACAGTATATTTGAAATTATAAACAACATAAACAGTATAAACAAGACTATGTTCATAATTTACAAAAGTAAAATGCCAAAGTGAAATGACAAACTAGCCTAACACACAAACACAGTGTAGAGGTGTGTGTGTGTAAATATATGTGTGTCTGTGGAAAACACAGGTATGACAGCTGCTGTACAGAAAAAAAGTCATAGTAGCGTAAGGTGTCAAAAAAATGAAAAAAATGTCATACTATAGTAGGGAGTCAAAAAAAACGTCATTGTATAGTAAGGCGTCAAAAACCATCAAAAAATATCATAATAAAGTATAGCGTCAGTGAAAAAAAGTGAAAAAAAAATGTCAGAGTATAGTAAGGCATGAAAAACCATCAAAAAATATCATGGAATACTAAGGCGTCAAAAATGATTAAAAAATATCATAGTATACAATGGCGTCAAAGAAGTAAAAAAAATGTCTTTGTATAGTATGGTGCCAAAAACCATCAAAAAATATCATGGTATAGTCAGGCGTCAAAAAAGTCAAAAAAAGTTTTAAAAAAATGTCATAGTATAGTAAGGTGTCAAAAAAGTGAAAAAAAAAATGTCATAGTATAGTAAGGTGTCAAAAACCATCAAAAAATGTCATAGTAAATTATAGCATCAAAAAAGTGAAAAAAATGTCAGTGTATAGTAAGGCGTCAAAAGCCATACTTCATAGTATAGTATGGCATAGTAAAGTAAGTAGTAAAGTAACAATAATAATAATAACAATAAGAATTATAATAATATATTATTATTATTATTATTATTACTACTACTACTACTACAACAACTATTTACATTTTGACTTAGTCTGTGTATTTGCAATGTTGTCCCCCCACCCCCCTCTCTCTCTGTCTAAACCCAACTGGGCGAGGCAGATGGCCACCCACCTTGAGTCCAGTTCTGCTCAAGGTTTCTGCCTCTTAAAAGGAAGTTTGCCATAGTCACCTAGTGCTGCTCATGGTGGATCTGTTGGGTTTTCTGTGTAAATTTTATAAGATAAAGAGTTCGGTCTAGACCTGTTCTATATGTACAGTGCCTCGAGATAACTTCTGTTGTGAATTGGCGCTATATGTCAAAAAAAAAAAAGTCGTAGTATAATAAGGCATCAAAAACCATTAAAAATGTCATAGTATAGTAAGGCATCCAAAAAGTCTGAAAATGTCATAGTATAGTAAGGCAGTAAGTGAATTCACCTGAAAAACAAACAAAAACAAACATTTATGTATAACCAGGTCATTTCCAAAAACAGGTAATGAGACAGAACCACTCATCAACGGAGAGTAAAAAAATTTTAACAACATTTAACACAGCCATTCTTATCCTTGGAGTTAGGAAACAAATTATTGGTATTGTTGTAATTCTTCCTTTTCTGTAACTTGTTCAAACATGAAGCACAGGGCATTCAGAAAGTATTCATACTTAGTATTCAGCCCACCTTACTATACTATGACATGTCTATGACATTTTTTATTTTGTCTTTCAGATCAGATCCAATCAGTTTTTTCTTTTTAACAATTTCAAAAACTTCTAATGTTCGATTATTATTATTTTTTTTAATTTTAGCTTAAAGTGGCAACATAACAAATGTGAATAAATAAACTGAATATTGTCTGAATGCACTGTATGTATTAATTACATAAATAATTACCACTCTGTCTCAATCAACTTCTTCATTGTATGAAGACTCTCTGCAGTTGACGACCAAGTGGTGACACCTGGAGGAAGTAAAAGACAGATATATAAAGGAAAATGATCAATACACTATCACCTATTAACCTATTAAAACGTGTTTTATGTTGTAGAATAAAACATGGAAATGTCTTGAGTTGAAACCACAGACCTTATTTCATGGATATAACCAAAAACCCACTGAATTTATTTCCTGGTTTTAGGACACATTCCTGGACCACTGAATGTAATGGAATTATCCAAAACCCAATAAAGAAATCCCACGGGCTTTCTGTCAACAAAACCTCCGCTGTTGATCAGACTCTTTTTATGTGATTTGTCTGACTTCAAATAAAGAAGAAACAAGTTGATAATAATAAGAAAACCTGAACATAAAGCCCTGATTGCTGACTGTACAAACCTCGACCTTTAAACACCTTTACACATACCTTACTCCTCCCACCTGTCAGGTGATGCTCCACCTTTGCTCCATGTAAATTATAGGGAGGAAACACTCTGACAAACAGAGCTGCAGTAAGAGGAGGAGCAACACTGGAAAAAACAGCAGAGCTTGAACGTCACACTCCAGAAATGAAACTAAAGTCAGTCAGAGCAACAACGGAGCTGCAGTCCAGATGAGTGTGTTTCTGTCTAAAAGAAAATTAAAGTGAGTCCATCAGGTCTTTGTCAACAACACAGCAGAGTCTCTACCAAACACTGGTGAGTACAGCTGATCATATTCACTGTTTCAACAACCAGCATTAACACAAATCTTCAGCTCTACTCAGGTGGAAGTTTCCCTCTCTTCATTTCATACTGACACTTGTCTAATGTCTTCCAATATGACTATGGCTGTTTCTCCACAGCTCCACTATAGTCCACTTTAAACAGTCTCTCTGTGTCAGTTCTCAGGACTTTTCTAACTTGTTACTGAATCTCTCTGGTTTCAACGTTAGTTTCTCTCCGTTCCTGGTTTTGTTACTGTTTACTGATCACTTCCTGCAGCCATGTGACATTCTGTTTCCTCTGGCTGTTTCACAATAAAAGCTTTCCATGTTCAAACCAGTGGGAGGGTTTTTATCCTGAAACAACTAGAGGAAATACACTGTGTTTGTCACTGAGTAAGTGGAACTTTGGTAGAAATGCTGTCCTTCAGTAACTGGTCAAAAAAATTGCAGATATATTTCAAAATGACTACACTGTCTGTTTTTCTTTCTGTCTAAAAACCAGTGGTTCTCAAACTTTTGATGAAAATAGTTCACACCCCTTCACCCCACAATTTTTCAATCAATCATTAAAAATTATTCATTTAGTTTCACCTCATATTTTTCCCCTGGTTATCCACAGTCCAGCTGTAGTGGCTCCATGTCCCCCTAAAAGGCCTACCCCCAGTTTGAAAACCACTTGTTTAAAAAAATGTTATTTAAATTCTGGAGTTGAAGGCAACTGGACTTCTTTTAGTTTCTTGAAGACAATTCACCTCTCATCCAAAAGGCTTCATCGGTTCTAAAGGCTGGTTGGGAAGGTCCAAGTACTTAACCCTTGGTGGGTGTTCACCTTGGGGGTGGTCCTCAATTTTATTTATATAGTGCCAAATCACAAGAGAAGTTATCCTGAGGCACTGTCCTGTCGCCATGTGAGTCACTGGGATCACATGGATGGAGGTGTCACTCGTTAGATGGTCCATCTTTGAACAGAACTATCAGCCACCTATAATGATCCTAACACCTTGACCCATGTGATCCTAACGACTTACATGATGGCAGAGTGGGTCAACCATGGGGTTAAAACCTGGGACTCCCCAACCAACTTTTAGAACTGATGAAGATTTTTGGATGAGAGGTGAATTGTCTTCAAGAAACTAAGAGAAGTCCAGTTGCCTTCAACTCCAGCACTGAAGACTACCATGACCTGGATGACTGAGAACCTCCACAGACAAATGTTATTTAAAATAAAATGCATTTCTTTTCTTTCACTCTCTCAGTGTGTAGACATGTCTGCTGCCAGCTGTCTGCTATCTGAAGATGAGTTTCTGTGCTCCATCTGTCTGGATGTGTTCACTGATCCAGTCTCCACACCATGTGGACACAACTACTGCAAAAACTGCATCACTCAACACTGGAACACTGCTGACCAGTACCTGTGTCCGGTGTGTAAAAAGGTTTTTAACATAAAACCCGAGCTGCACATCAACACTTTCATCTCTGAGATGGTTGCTAAGTTCAGAAAACTCAACAAGTCAACTCAACAGAAAGCCAGCAGCAGCAGCTCAGAGCAACAAGTTGCCAAACCAGGAGAAGTTTCCTGTGACGTCTGCACTGGAACCAAACTGAAGGCCCTGAAGTCCTGCCTGGTGTGTCTGACCTCCTACTGTGAGACTCACCTGGAGCCTCATCTGACAGTGTCAGGCCTGAAAAGACATCAGCTGATGGACCCTGTGGAGAACCTGGAAGACAGGATGTGTACGAAGCACGATAAACCTCTGGAGCTGTTCTGTAAGACCGACCAGACATGTGTCTGCATGCTCTGCTCTGTTTTAGACCACAGGACACATGAGTTTGTTCCTCTGAAAGAAGAATATGAAGGAAAGAAGGCAGAGCTGGAGAAGACAGAGGCTGAAATTCAGCAGATGATCCAGAAGAGACGACTGAAGATTGAGGAGATCAAACACTCAGTCAAGATCAGTAAAGATGATGCAGACAGAGAGAAAGCAGAAGGTGTTCAGGTCTTCACTGCTCTGAAGGAGTCTGTTGACAGAGGCCTGAACCAGCTCATAAAGGAGATGGAAGAGAAACAGAAAACCACAGAGAAACAGGCTGAAGACTTGATCACAGAGCTGGAACAGGAAATCTCTGAGCTGATGAAGAGAAGCACTGAGGTGGAGCAGCTCTCACTCTCTGAAGACCACCTCCACCTCCTCCAAAACTTCCCATCCCTGAAAGCTGCTCCACCCACCAAGGACTGGACAGAGGTCAGAGTCCGTCCACCATCATATGAGGGGACTGTGGTGAGAGCTGTGGCTGTGGTGAGAGCTGAGTCTCTCCAGCTACTTATTGAAGAGGTGAAGAGGCTATCCACTGAGGTTGAGCTGAAGATGGTCAATAAAGAGGAGAAGAAACTCTTTGAGGCTGAGCTGAAGAGGGTCCAGCAGTATGCAGTGGATGTGACTCTGGATCCTGATACAGCAAATCCTAAACTCATCCTGTCTGATGATGGGAAACAAGTTCACTGTGGTGATGTGAAGAAGAATCTTCCAGACAACCCAGAAAGATTTAAACGTTACATCACTGTTTTAGGAAAACAGAGTTTCTCTTCAGGCAGATTTTACTTTGAGGTTCAGGTTAAAGGAAAGACTAAATGGAAATTAGGAGTGGCCAGAGAGTCGATCAAGAGGAGGGGAAAAATCACACTGAGCCTTAAATGTGGTTACTGGGTGATATGTTTGAGAAATGAGAGTGACTATGAAGCTCTGGATGACCCTTCAGTCCGTCTCTCTCTGAAGTCTGGTCCTGAGAAGGTGGGGGTGTTTGTGGATTATGAGGAGGGTCTGGTCTCCTTTTATGACGTAGATGCTGCAGCTCTCATCTACTCCTTTACTGGCTGCTCCTTCACTGAGAAACTCTACCCGTTCCTCAGTCCAGGGCTTAATGATGGTGGTAAAAACTCTGCTCCTCTGATCATCTGTCCTGTCAATCAAACTGAGTAAACTGATAACTTACATTATTTTATGAGTGGATTTATTTTTATTCCAGGGAAGAAGTGTATGAATTTGGTGTAAATATTCAACAATTTTGATCTTTTTTTATATTCCACAAAATGTGATTACTGTGGTGATTAAGTTTGCCAATAATGTGTCCATCATGATGTCAAACATTCAAATTTTCTTAATTAATTAATGAGCAGCCACATAAAATATATTGTTGACAGTATGTGTCATTGTTATACCCGGTGTACAAAGTTAATGGACAAACTGAATCCTAATTACTGGCAAAATTAGTGATTGCTCTGGCCAATTATCTTTTTTGTGGGGGTTGTGATTTTAAGGAATCTGTGAATAAGTGATTGTAAAGAAAAAACTTCATTATAAACTCAGCTGATGTTGAAATGCTTTAAACACAAGTTCTGAGTGAGCAGTGATTTAAACATCTAAACAGAAAATCCTGGTTTACACATAAGTTGTATTTAGATACCGTTATAGTTTTAACTCTTAACATTTCAGTCCTGGTTGATTTAGTGACACCTGGTGGTTACTGGTGGTAACAACAAGTGTGGTTCAATACAACAGCAAACACTTGATGAACAGCTACTTTGTCAGAACTGTAACAGAAGATAAGTCAGAGGACAGTAATCATAGGTCGAAACAGCCTGAAAAAAGTTATGTCCATTGGAATGATCGGAGGATCTGAACGGACTAATGCAAAGATTTTATTCTAAGTTTTTAGGCTTCATTTTACTTTTTAGTGTTCACAAGCAGTATAGAGCATAAACATTTAATAACAGTTATAAGCAGATGTGGAGGCTGCTGTATAAACAGATAAAGACATGAAAATGTAATTATATAAAATGTCTTGATATGAGGAGTTGTAATTGTTGACAAACACTGTACATTCTTCAACACTGAAAATGTCCTCGTAGCTGCTTTCAACTACATCAGAGTGAATGATAAATCATTTATCAAAACTTTATGCTCTAAATGCTGAACAGGGGTTAAGTGTTTCCAGTTGTTACTATACACCTCTCTGACAATGATCTGATTACAGCTGCATTATAGTCTGATATAAACCAGTTATTACACGTGTGTATACTGTTTTTAAATGTTAAATAAGGAGAGAACTCTCGTGTTTTTGAACCTGGAAAAAAGTTGGATACACTGTTCTTGATCAGTACTGCACTGATTAAAAAAAAAGAAAGTACAAATACTTCATCCCTGCACCACTCTATAACTGCAGATTTAACAGCAGTGTTGATCAGAATCTTTTTATTTGATTTGTCTGACTTCAAATTACAAAGAAAGAAGTTGATAATCATATGAAAACCTGAACATTAAGTCCTTATTGCTGACTGTATAAACCTCGACCTTTAAACACCTTTTCACATACCTTACTCCTCCCACCTGTCAGGTGTGGCTCCTCATTTGCTCCATGTAAATCAGAGGGAGGAAACACACTGACAAGCAGAGCTGCAGTAAGAGGAGGAGCAACACTGGAAAAAACAGCAGAGCTTGAACGTCACACTCCAGAAAAAAAGCTGAAGCCAGTCAGAGCAACAACGGAGCTGCAGTCCAGACGAGTGTGTTTCTGTCTAAAAGAAAATTGAAGTGAGTCCATCAGGTCTTTGTCAACAACACAGCAGAGTCTCTACCAAACACTGGTGAGTACAGCTGATCATATTCACTGTTTCAACAACCAGCATTAACACAAATCTTCAGCTCTACTCAGGTGGAAGTTTCCCTCTCTTCATTTCATACTGACACTTGTCTAATGTCTTCCAATATGACTATGGCTGTTTCTCCACAGCTCCACTATAGTCCACTTTAAACAGTCTCTCTGTGTCAGTTCTCAGGACTTTTCTAACTTGTTACTGAATCTCTCTGGTTTCAACGTTAGTTTCTCTCCTTTCCTGGTTTTGTTACTGTTTACTGATCACTTCCTGCAGCCATGTGACATTCTGTTTCCTCTGGCTGTTTCACAATAAAAGCTTTCCATGTTCAAACCAGTGGGAGGGTTTTTATCCTGAAACAACTAGAGGAAATACACTGTGTTTGTCACTGAGTAAGTGGAACTTTGGTAGAAATGCAGATATATTTCAAAATGACTACACCGTCTGTTTTTATTTCTGTCTAAAAACCAGTGGTTCTCAAACTTTTGATGAAAATAGTTCACACCCCTTCACCCCTCAATTTTTCAATCAATCATTAAAAATTATTCATTTAGTTTCACCTCATATTTTTCCCCTGGTTATCCACAGTCCAGCCGTAGTGGCTCCATGTCCCCCTAAAAGGCCTACCCCCAGTTTGAAAACCACTTGTTTAAAAAAATGTTATTTAAATTCTGGAGTTGAAGGCAACTGGACTTCTTTTAGTTTCTTGAAGACAATTCACCTCTCATCCAAAAGGCTTCATCGGTTCTAAAGGCTGGTTGGGAAGGTCCAAGTACTTAACCCTTGGTGGGTGTTCACCTTGGGGGTGGTCCTCAGTTTTATTTATATAGTGCCAAATCACAAGAGAAGTTATCCTGAGGCACTGTCCTGTCGCCATGTGAGTCACTGGGATCACATGGATGGAGGTGTCACTCGTTAGATGGTCCATCTTTGAACAGAACTATCAGCCACCTATAATGATCCTAACACCTTGACCCATGTGATCCTAACGACTTACATGATGGCAGAGTGGGTCAACCATGGGGTTAAAACCTGGGACTCCCCAACCAACTTTTAGAACTGGTGAAGATTTTTGGATGAGAGGTGAATTGTCTTCAAGAAACTAAGAGAAGTCCAGTTGCCTTCAACTCCAGCACTGAAGACTATCATGACCTGGATGACTGAGAACCTCCACAGACAAATGTTATTTAAAATAAAATGCATTTCTTTTCTTTCACTCTCTCAGTGTGTAGACATGTCTGCTGCCAGCTGTCTGCTATCTGAAGATGAGTTTCTGTGCTCCATCTGTCTGGATGTGTTCACTGATCCAGTCACCACACCATGTGGACACAACTACTGCAAAAACTGCATCAATCAACACTGGAACACTGCTGACCAGTACCTGTGTCCGGTGTGTAAAAAGGTTTTTAACACAAGACCTGAGCTGCACATTAACACTTTCATCTCTGAGATGGTTGCTAAGTTTAGAAAACTCAACAAGTCAACTCAACAGAAAGCCAGCAGCAGCAGCTCAGAGCAACAAGTTGCCAAACCAGGAGAAGTTTCCTGTGACGTCTGCACTGGAACCAAACTGAAGGCCCTGAAGTCCTGCCTGGTGTGTCTGACCTCCTACTGTGAGACTCACCTGGAGCCTCATCTGACAGTGTCAGGCCTGAAAAGACATCAGCTGATGGACCCTGTGGAGAACCTGGAAGACAGGATGTGTACGAAGCACGATAAACCTCTGGAGCTGTTCTGTAAGACCGACCAGACATGTGTCTGCATGCTCTGCTCTGTTTTAGACCACAGGACACATGAGTTTGTTCCTGTGAAAGAAGAATATGAAGGAATGAAGGCAGAGCTGGAGAAGACAGAGGCTGAAATTCAGCAGATGATCCAGAAGAGACGACTGAAGATTGAGGAGATCAAACACTCAGTCAAGATCAGTAAAGATGATGCAGACAGAGAGAAAGCAGAAGGTGTTCAGGTCTTCACTGCTCTGAAGGAGTCTGTTGACAGAGGCCTGAACCAGCTCATAAAGGAGATGGAAGAGAAACAGAAAACCACAGAGAAACAGGCTGAAGACTTGATCACAGAGCTGGAACAGGAAATCTCTGAGCTGATGAAGAGAAGCACTGAGGTGGAGCAGCTCTCACTCTCTGAAGACCACCTCCACCTCCTCCAAAACTTCCCATCCCTGAAAGCTGCTCCACCCACCAAGGACTGGACAGAGGTCAGAGTCCGTCCACCATCATATGAGGGGACTGCAGTGAGAGCTGTGGTTCAGCTGCTCATTGAAGAAGTGAAGAGGCTATCTGCTGAGGCTGGACTGAAGAGGGTCCAGCAGTATGCAGTGGATGTGACTCTGGATCCTGATACAGCACATCCTAACCTCGTCCTGTCTGATGATGAGAAACAGGTTCACTGTGGTGATGTGAAGAAAAATCTTCCAGACAACCCAGAGAGATTTAAAAGTTATATCAGTGTCCTAGGAAAGCAGAGTTTCTCTTCAGGCAGATTTTACTTTGAGGTTCAGGTTAAAGAAAAGACTAAATGGACTTTAGGAGTGGCCAGAGAGTCGATCAAGAGGAGGGGAAAAATTACGCTGAGCCCTCAACGTGGTTACTGGGCGATATGGTTGAGGAATGGAAATGAGTACAAAACGTGTGATGTCCCTCCAGTCGATCTCTCCCTGAAGTCTGGTCCTGAGAAGGTGGGGGTGTTTGTGGATTATGAGGAGGGTCTGGTCTCCTTTTATGACGTAGATACTGGAGCTCTCATCTACTCCTTTACTGGCTGCTCCTTCACTGAGAAACTCTACCCGTTCTTCGGTCCCTGTCCTAATGATGGTGGTAAAAACTCTGCTCCTCTGATCATCTGTCCTGTCAATCAAACTGAGTAGACTGATAACTAAAGTTATTCTATGAATTGGTTTATTTTTATTCCAGGGAAGAATTGTACAAATATAAAATAAATACTGTACAATTTACATCTTTTCATTTTCTACATAATCTGATTGTTTTGGTGATTGAATTGCACATGTTGAAGTAAAAACTGAATCTTGCTGCTTCACATCCTGATGAAATGTTTTATTTTCAGTTTCTACACAGAACATCAGTTTGAGGTGATAACAGATCATCTTTAGATCAAATCTGAAAACAAAATGACTGTTGGATTGGTCCTCAGGTAACTTTACTTTAAATCCCCTTATTCAGCATTAATAACCAGCATATCATCTGATCACAGCTGTATTATAGTCTGTTATAAACCAGTTATTACATGTGTGTACACTGTCTCTAAATGCTAAATAAGGGGAGAACTCTGGTGTTCTCGAACCTGGAATAAGACCTGGTTCTCTCCAGAGATTTCTGTCTCTATCAAACATTTCCACTGAAACCCATGGAAAATAAAACTCAGGTTCAAAAACACCAGAGTTAAAGTGTTCCCACAGAAAATATTCAAAACATCCTACACACATTTATATTAAATCAAACTCAGTATTTACTCATGAACTCCTGACACGTCACTGTGGCTGTTCTCTGTGGATCCTCCGATCACTTATCACAGTGAATTTATCCAGATCAACCAGTTTTTATTGTAGAACAGCGTCACTAATGAAGCTCTGCTAACTCTTGTTGTTTGTGTAGCTGATATAAACCAAACACTTCCTGCTTCTGTGCTTCACATCAAAAGCTTTCGACTGGCGAACCAACGGGATGCTTTTATTGTGAAGGAGGTGCAGTAAATGCCAAGTGAGTAAAACCAGGTCTGATCCAGAAGTGGACACGTTCAGCAGATTAGTTTCAAGTGTTTCGATCAGCAACATGAAATCAAAGGCACTTAATCAATGTCTTCTATACAAGTATTAACAGCTAAATTACAACAGTATCAGTTCATCAAATCTTCAGCCTCTTTCAGACACGGAACCTGTAACACTGACTTTATTTATTTCTACAGTCACAGGGTTTCTCTCTGTGGTCGTTCCTCCTGTTAATGTTGATCTCTGAATAAAGTGGGAACTAAGTCCACAGTCTTTGTTCTGAGTAAAGTTCATCTGAAGCTTCAACAGTCAGAGTTAAATACATCAAATCATTCTCTCAGTGTTTCAGTCTGTTTAGTGTTAAATTTACTCTTTTAGTCACTGACCTCAGCTCAGCCAGGAAACAGGAAGAGACTGTTAAACTTCATTTCTCTATATGCAAGAACAGACATGGAACCCAGACTAATAATCTGTGATTCATGAGGATCCTTGTTTCTAATGACTTTATGAACATGTTTTGTTCATAAAAATATTGTTGGAAAAAAAGACTTTGCTTTGGTAGAAACCCACGGGATTCTGCTCAGACTGTTGAAGCTTCATCAGCTTCAGATAAACTAACTACACTTTTGCAGTGACTGTGGGGTTTGGTTACAGAGACCTACAGATGTGAGGGAACAGACCAACAAAATCACAGCATCATCATTTTAATATTTTTGTCCAGCAAAATTCAAAACTTCCCACTAACATTGTGACTCATTTCTCGCTGTGATTTTGATTCATGAAGGGAACTGAGGACAGAGTGAACAGGAGGGATGAGTACAGCGAGAAAAGCCTGATTCATTGTTTGTATCTGACTGGACGGTATAGAAGGGGAGCTCTGTCATTTAAAGTTTGGATTACTGAGCTTCAGTCAGCAGTCGCTAAGCCATGATCTTTGATGGGCTGAAAACAGTGATTATTATCTCATTAATTGATGAATTGTTTGTTTATGAAGTGTCAGAGAATAGTAGAAACTGGCCGTTGTACCAACAGATCAAATAATCAATGAATCACTGCAGCTCTGATCCGTACAGAAGCTGTTACTCTGATGTTACCTGTCGTGTCTGAAAGAGGCTTTAATCACAGTTACATGGTCCTGACGTGTCGCCGTCGTCTCTAAGGTCCGGGGTATTCGAACACGGCAGCAGCTCCCATCCCCGTCCCAATGCACATGGACACGACTCCGTACGCCCTGCAGTCACCACACCACAGACAGACACGCTGAGAAAACCTGTCCCGTCTTTATTTCACAGAGAAACGAGGAGCGACAGGTGCAACACAAACCTCCGTCCTCTACGTCTGAGCTCGTTGAGCAGCGTCACCACCTGTCGGGCTCCGGTGCAGCCCAGAGGGTGACCCAGGGCGATGGCTCCGCCGTTAGGATTCACCTTCTCCGCTGGGATCCCCAGCTTCTCCACACAGTACACCGCCTGAGTTCACCCACATCACAACCAGCAGGAAGATTACTGGTTCAGCCTCCACCCCAAAACCTGAACAACCCAACAACACGTCTGCCCTCTGGACCATCCACAGACCAGATCCCAGTGAAAACTGTCCTCACTGAGGTTCCTGGATTAAGTTCAGTGCTGAGAATGTCACAAATCAAAGTCCAACCCCCTTCTGTTGTACTGGGATCCAGATCAAACTCAATGCTACCACCACTAAGTAGAATATACAGGATTTGTTTGTGGTTGATTTGAACTGACCCTTAAAAAGACGCACACACACAGTGAGAGTAAAACACATTTCCTCAACACACAGACACCAAACGTCCATATGAAGTGTGGAGCTCACCTGACTGGCAAAGGCCTCGTTGATTTCAAACACGTCGATGTCGGCCACAGTCAGTCCTGAAGGAGGAACACAACAACACTGAAGCACCACAGCTGCTGTAGTCCTGAAGTCAGCATCAGCCTGGTTCCCCCACAAAAAGCCAATGGGATTTTTTCATAGTGTTTTGGATTATTCCAGGAAATAAACAGTGAGCAGCTAAAGTTTCTGATCCTTCAGGTTTAGTTGATCAGATCATCTTCACAGATGAACACCACTGTTCTGATGTTTGAAGTAAGAAGCTAATGTTAGGCTATAAACCAACTACACCACGGTCACATGACGTCAACGTCTCCACCACTAAGCTTCCAACTGGTCATTTCATTTAGCTCTGAGCTCTTCTACAAAAGCCTTTCTTCTTAGAAAGTTAGTGAGAGTTTGAAAGAGCGTGAGTAGAAACACAACGAGGCTGTAAAGGTGGACTGGTGAGTAGATGGGTTTTCATGTTAACGTCCCCGACAACCTCTGTAGTCTCATTTAGACACTCGTTAGCAACCGCCTTTTTTAAGACACGTAAAAGCTTCAAACATCAGGAGTGGGGGATTTACTGACCCATTTTATGTCGGAGAATCAAACCTGAAAATGTCTTGAGCTTGTGTTGAAACCACAGACCTTATTTCAGACATTTAACCAGAAACACACTGACTTTAAACAGGAAGTAGTTAAACACCAACACATCTCACCGGCTTGTTCCAGAGCTGCAGGGATGGCATACGCCGGTCCAATACCCATAACATCAGGAGGGACCCCCACCACTGCACTGGCCCTCAGGACTCCCAGCACCGGCAGACCCAGAGCCTCAACCGCAGACCTGCGACCAATCAGCACGGCTGCTGCTCCGTCACTCACCTGGCTGGAGTTACCTGAGACAGAACACGTGTCTGAGTTAGTACCTGCTGGCAGAGCTTCATCCGTTCACCTGTGGTTACAGTGGCACTGACTCACCTGCCGTGGTGCTGCCGTCAGGTTTGAAGGCCGGTCTGAGTTTACTCAGCCCTGCCAGAGTTGTTCCAGGTCTGATGCCGTCGTCTTTATGCACCGTCACCTCGCGCTCTTTACCGCCATCGTCCACTAACTTGGTGGTGACGGGAACGATCTCCTGGTCGAACAGGCCCATACTCTGAGCCCGGGCTGCTCTGTAAATATACATTTATATATAAATAACTACTAACAACCACACTCTCACCACACAGACAACCACCAAAACTCTGAGGAAAAACTAATTATAATGGGAAAATATGAGCTTGATTACTTCTGCTGGGAGCTGAGAGCGAAGGCGTCCTGCTTCTCTCTGGAGACTCCAAACCGCTCTGCAACGTTCTCTGAGGTGATGCTGCAAACACAAGACACAAATTATTACATAGTCTGAAGGATCTGATCACAATAGTACAACTGTGAGGAAACAGATCCTTTTTGTTTTTTCTATTAGTACCAGACTCCATTGACAAAAACGGATTTAACCAGGAGCTGCTGGAATACCACTGCCTCCATCTGTTAGTGTGTCTGTGTCACTGTGTGACTTTCAGTGGTGGAAGAAGTAATCAGATACTTTACTGAAGTAAAAGTACCACACAGTAACACAGACACACTAACAGATGGAGGCAGTGGTATTCCAGCAGCTCCCAGTAAAATCCCTGTTTTTGTCAATGGAGTCTGGTAGTGACATATAGAGATGTTTCTGGGAACAATACGCCACATTAACACATTAACTCCTCCAGCTCGTGGCCTGATGCAGCAGTGGTCTCACCCCATAGGAATGATGCAGTCTCTGGCCTTGTCGTTGTCCACCAGTCTGGAGCTCAGATCTCCAGGGTTTCCTATTGAACGCAGTGACATGCTCTCCACACTGTGACACACAAACATGTAGGTGACAGATTAAAGGAAAAGCCTGGCTCAAGGATTTCAAACACACAGTATGCTGGGTTCTACCTTCATGTCATTCACCATGCACGTTATTTACAGACTCTGAAGAAGGCTGGAGTCCTTTACGAAGTTCTAGTCGTTATTGACGAGGTTCTCAGGATCATTTAGGATGTTTTGGTCGATGGGAAAGATCTAAAGGTCGTTTAGAAGGTTTAAATGGTCATTAGGAGGTTCTCTGGATGGTTTTGGGAGGTTTTAGTAGTCATTAAGAGGTTATGGAGGTCCTTTAAGGGACTGGTGAGTCAGTGAGGATGTTGTAAAGGTATTTTAGAGGTTCCACTGAGAAGGTTCTGTATGTAGTTTTGGAAGTTTTAGTGGTCAGTGAGAAGGTAGTAGAGGTCCTTCAGAAGAATCAAGGAGAATTTGAGGTTTTAGTGGTCCGTTAAGAGGTCCCAGAAGTCCTTCAGGACGTCTCTGGTTATCATTAAGGAGGTTGTAGGTATCTTTTCGGGGGTTCTAATGTTGGTTAGAAAAGGTTCTAGATGTAGTTTTGTTAGTGGTCATTATAGATAGAGGGTTCAGGGGGTCTTAGATGTGTTGGCAGCCCTTTAAGAGGTCCCAGAAGTCCCTCAGGAGGTTTCTTGTGGGCTATGGATTATGGAGGTCCTTTAAGAGACTGTAGTAGTCAGTGAGGAAGTTCTTCATCTAGTTTGAGAAGTTTTAGTGGAAGGTTCTAGAAGTCCTTCAGAAGGTTCAGTTAGATCTGTTCTGGTTTCTCGGGGTCTGTTGGAGGTTGAAGTGGTAATTTATGAGGTCCAAGTCCTTCAGGAGGTTTCTAGTGGGCCTGCCTAGAGGATCTTTTTCTAGATGGTTAAACACCTATGGGAGATTTTGCAGTGATGTGTTTTGACTTTGTTCCACCAGCATCAGTGAAACAGATCAGACGTACCCACAGGCGAGGCCCAGGTCGATGGATTTGCTTCTAATGGCTCCTGTGCAAACAGAGTTAAAACCAGGTCAGTATGGAGACGTAAACAGTGTCTTTGGTTTAACTCGTAAAGTGAAGCTTCAGTTTGTACCTGCGATGTTGAACAGAGCCTGCAGCCCGGAGGAGCACTGTCTGTTGACGGTGTAGACTGGAACGGTCTCTGGAAACCCACTGAAACAAAGACAGAGCCGTGAGAACTCAGGTGGAAATGAACGACCGAGGAACGACCGTGAGGATGAAGGAGGACCGGTCTGACCTGAGGAAGTGAGCCACTCTGGCCATCAGAGCTCCGGCTCCAGGCTGCAGCACGTTACCTGCACACAGGTGAGCACAGGTGAGCATGTGATGCATTTAAATGAACATCTGTGTCAAACGTGGAGGACGTGTCTCACCCACACAGACGTCCCCCAGCAGGTTGGGTGACAGTCCAACATCTGTAAGCACAGCTGTCATGGCCGCGCTCAGCAGCTCGTCAGGTGTGGTGTCCTGAAAGACGTCAGCAGTGAGTCTCTACACGTCAGCACAGATACAGGAGAAGCTACAGGTCCAACATTTACCTTGAAGGATCCTCTCTTGGCTCTGCCGATAGCGGTCCTCCGTCCATGGACCACCACCACGTCGTCCGGACCGCTGCTCCCTGCGCGCCCTGATCCGGACCCGGAGCCACACTCTGACCTCCATAAGTCCCGTCTGTAGTCAGAGGAACCGGACGGAGACAGGTGACCTGAAATTATCTTTAATCTGTGCATTGTGACGACGAAACACCTGAGAGTAGTCACTAAGACTGGTCACTTCCTAAAGACTTCCTTAGTACGGGTGGAGAGGAGGGACAATCAGAGCGCGCATCTCCTCTTCCTCCTCCTTTTCTTCGTCTTTGATGTTTTACGGCAGAGCTGTGGTCACAAAAGAAAACAAAAATATCTATTTACCACGATTTATCTATAATTAAGAGACTGAGTCCAGCAGATTAACGGGGCGGGAAATTGGACCTCTTCCGAACTCGCCTGAAAATAATCGTGTTTTTAAGTTTTCTTCAGTTTCAAACTTATTCAGTAACAGTTGTCTGTACATTTGTTAGTTCGTAGCAAAATCAAACTGTTAATAGTTAATTCGGCGATGTTAACTTTCCAAAATGTAAACAAATACAAGCTGAAACACGGAGCTGAAGTTGCCGCCCACAGTATCCGCGACGTTGTTTTACTTCCGGTTTTACTTCCTGTTTACAGTCAGTTTGTAGTGATGACTGACGCCACAAACTCTCGTACTTGATTCACAGAGAACTGACCCGGGTCAACTGAACCTTTTATTTCCAAATTAGTCTCAACAACACATTCATAAGGCCACTGACTCACTGCACATTCTGGTTGGAATCAGACAACAGGAAACAAACACATCCAAAAATATGTTTTCTCAATATAGAATCAGATATAAAACAGTTTGTCCTCCATTTTCAAAGAGATTAGATGAAGTAGTGCTTCAGGACACAGTCACAGAACTATGTATTTTTACAGGACTGCAACAGTAAAGGAACAATAAGAGAGGAAATCAAAGAACATGGGGGTTTTCAAAATAAAAGCACAGGAGCTGATCGCTGCAGAGGTGGTATCTGAGGATTCCTGTTTAAATAGAGTTAAAATCCTGTCACTGCAGGTTGAACAGGTAGAATTTCAGGTGACTTATGGGTGAAATGCACCTGTCAATGACCACATCATCATCAGAGCAGCAGAAACAGAACAGCACCAGTTTATCTGATCAGATTACAAATATAAAACTTATTACTCAGCTTTAAAATACTAAAACCACTGACAGTAAACACCTGCACAGGTGAAAAAAAACATAAAAGCTTGACTTTCTTTTAGTGCTTTACTGTGTGTTTTTAAATCCTTCAGTTCTTCAGTAACAGCAGGAAAATGAAGCTAAACGTCGCCTTTAAGGCAGGAAACTGAAAACAGCCCTCAGACATGATGGCAGTGTTTCAACACCTGCGCTGACAGGTGAGTTTGATTCGTCTGTACACGTCACTTCCTGCTGGACAAACATTAAAATGTACACTGTGCATTTTGAGAAGTGGAGCCACATTCGTTAGTGTTTAAACCACGAGTCCATTAACGGACAATTCACTGTCGATATCTCCAGAACTGAAACAAAGTCGAGTGACTGATCAATGATTTCAATTACTGATTAATCAATTTAGTATTTAAAAAAAAGAGTCCAGGCTGGTTCCAGATTCTCTGCTATCCTCTGTTGATAAATTATTTTTATTATGTTCAGAGATGTTTCCATGGCTTTTTTCTTCTCTACTTTTAGTAATAATGTTAACGTCTTGGTTCTTATTGCGAACAAATGTCACGTACAGACTCAAACATCACTGACTGTCTCCTACTAACCTCATGTATCTGATTCCTCTGTCCTCCTGCAGCAAACACTCACTACTGCACCAAATGTGGATTAATCCGCCGCTGAAAATAGTTCCCAACACATCCACCAGTGAAAGCACACATTTGTGAAGTGTTTTAAAAGATTTCTGTCTTCAGTTGGTTTGAGTCTGAACGTGAGGTTTGTTGACAATAATAAAAGTAAAGAAAATGTCAAACCCACCTCCACAAGATTATCATGTGTCGACTCCTCTGCAACCTAGAATTACCCATAACACCCCTCTCTGCAGGATGCATCCCTGCAGCAGAATTACAACTGCAACTTCTACTGTAAATCTTATTTATACGTCTGTGTAGGATTGACACAGAGGCGACGCTGCTATGAGTGTTTACAGAGCTCCGATAGTTATCGTCGAATTCAAGCCGCCGCCATATTGGCAGTAAAGCGTATTGTTCTGTAAGCAGCTAACTCGTCTCTCTGCCTGCTGGATTTATAAAAAGGGAACATGGTGGAGAGCCGTTGAGCATTTTATCAGATTCTCAAAGAAATAGATTACTGCCATGAAACCGGCTGAAGAAAACAGAGCGATGGGAACCAACAGGCGACGGATTCTGCTGGTGTAGTGGTCACTTCATATCAGGTACAGAATCCCACGCTTCATAAGTTTAATATCTGGTTTATGTTACATTCTTTTATTACAATTTCTAACAGTTCTATTTTCGTAAAAGGCATTTTAGACCTGTACACTGTGGTGTGGATTTTGCGTAGCTAACTTGTTGGACGAGGGAAAGTTGATCAGGTTGTAGATGTCTGGATTCTGCAGGTCCTGAACATTGTAAGGCTCAGTGATGTTCAATCTGTCAGGTTTAGCTGTGTATCATTCTGCTTCTGTGGATTTAAAGTGTGAAGTGAACTCTGACGGCTTGAAATTGACGCTGACTCCATTAATTTTTGTTCAGGCTTTTCCTGCCAACACGGCGACGTAAACAAACACAGTCACGTGACGCTCGGAGATCTATGCTTGTGCATTGGTGGGTTTGTGTTGTGCTGTAATTCCACCATCTAAACACTAGATGGCATTGCGTTTCTTTATGTTGGAGTTGGAGCTAATAAACGTTGAACAACAGTTACTTTTACTGAAATTACTGTGACGCAGAAAAGAGAGAAGACGTCGGAGTTAGGAGTGGAGACACGAATGAGCCGAATGATCACAGCAGTCGTAGTCTGCATTTCTAGCGAGGTACACATGAGGCTACGGTGTCGATTCAACACAGGAGTATAAACTGGTTTTAACCAAAAAAAAAAGTGGAAATAACGACGACTAAAACTCAACAACAGCTGTGGGAAAAAAGACGACGACGACAGAGGTGGTGAAGGAATGTGAGGATCAGATTCTTCATGTGACGTCTCGAAGGCTCAGCAGTAACTCCAGGAGTCCCTCCCTCCTTCAGCTTCCTGAGAACTCATCTCCACAGTTTAAAGTAAAACTCGTTGTGGCAGTGAAACAGGAATCTCTGCGGCGTTCTCCCTCGTGCAAGACTCAGGCGTAGAAGATGAGTTCAGGGATCTGGCCTCCCTGAACCCCGGTGCCGTTGGTGCTGTCCGAGGAGCACTGGAACTGGAAGGTCACTTTCCCACACTGCACCTCCGTCATGCCCTCCTGGCCGAAGTAGCTCAGCTCGTTGCCGTCCAGCACCACGCTGGCGGTGTAGAAGGTGTCTGGCTCAATCTGCACCGGGTACTCAAACCAGACCGGGAAGGTGCTGCTGGAGCCGTCTGAGAAGTACTTGATGATCCTCTGGGCCATTGGCACGCCCTGACGCTTCAGCTCGATCTTGGCGCTGTACTCAGCCGAGCCGCAGCTGGAGCCATAGAGACCGAAGCCGGCGATGAAGACGCGTTTGTCCACGGCGAACTGGATGCTGTCGCAGCGGCCGCGGTACCGCCACTGGTTGCTCCTGTAGGCGCAGGACTGGAAGCGGTGGCAGCGCTGCGGCGCCAGGCCTTTCCGAGGTTTGGTACAGAACAAGAGTTCGGGTTTCTTAGCGGCGGTGTACCACAGAAAGATGTCGTTGGTCTCGTTAAGTGTGAGTACGCCGGACTGCGCTGCCCCGTTGGCGAAGTCCTCCAGCGCCATGGTGGGGATGCGGATCAGGTAGATGGCCTTCCCCAGCACCAGACGCTTGTTCTCGATGGTCGGCGACAGGTCCTGCCGTTGACACTCAGCTTCGGCCCAGTTCAGCGCCGCCTCAAACACCACCATCTCCTTGGCGTTGAGCGTCTCCCGCCGCAGGATGCTCTCCAGCGTCTGGGTGTCGATGTCGCAGAAGCCTTCAGAGCGCAGAGCGAGCTCGGCCTGCGCGTCGATCACCTCCCAGCAGCGCTGCGTCAGGTCGGGCTCCTCGAACAAGCAGCTCTGCGACAGCAGCACACAGGCGTTCTTGGCACTCAGGCTGGTCTCCAGGAAGTTGACGCAGGCCCGGGCCAGATGAGGCACGATGTACTTTTTGGCAGCGTAGAGGGTGGCGAGCACCGTGTCGGCGCACAGGTCGATCTCGTCACAGTAGATATACCTGTGGAGGTCAAACACAAACACTAGTTTAAAAACACATTTTCATATTTGAACATATTTTGACTGTTGTTTTGTTTTGTGTCTGTTTAGAGAAAAAGTCCTGAACACGTCATCAGACTGAACAAATCAGAGGTCGACTTACTTCAACATGGCCAGGAACGAAGGAGGCTCCACGTCAGGGATCCGGATCTCGTCCTGATCCTCAGCCAGTTCTCCATAGAACATGGCGTGAAACACGGAGCTGCCGACGGCCAGGACGTACTGACAGAACAGAGAGACGAGATTTATAACAGATAACAGACAGTTCTTTATCCTGCCTGAACAATATAATACATGATAAAACATTTAAAGTTCAGGAACTGACACAGTTTCCTGCTCTGATCTCAGATCTGCAGCAGTTTTACCTTGTGCCCTGGAACTCGCTGCGTCCCGCCGGGTGGCCCGACCACGAAGTGAACGTCTGCCATCATCTCATTGTTGAACATGACTGAATTTCTACAAGGACACAGAATTTACTGACTGACCTCATGTTCATTTAACATCAAACTCATCAAACTGAAATTCAAACAGAGCTCGTTTTTCTCTCAGGATCATCTTAGAAATCAAGGTGAGATGTTTTAAAGGCAGATCAACAGTTAATGAAGTGATTTACCTACAGGATTAAATCTGTGCTTCACCTCAACATGTCAGTGAAATCACTGCTGACTGAGACATTTATTTTCAACCGTCAGCTCCAGATACACAGGACCACAAAATACCAAATACAAAGGATTTATCAGTGTCACACATGTTGTCTAATGTCAGTTAAAACATCTGCAGCTGCAAAAAACGTGAAAAAACAACATGTTTTTCAGTCAAATCTGGATGAACTTTAAAGCAGGATTCATTTTCTTTACTTTTATGAGGCGTTCTCATGTTGTTGCAACAGTTGTTGATCAGTTTGGAGACTTACAACCTTAGAAACCCACAGCAGGAGCAGTGGTGGTGTTCAGTGGTCGGAGGGTTGATCGTATGATCAGCAACAATTCACACAAAGAGCTTTATATGATAATAAAACACAAGAACATGCTCAGTTTATTAGGAACACCACACTAACACCGGGTACTTCCTCTCTTTGCTCAGAGGTGTGTGTTACAAAGTGAGTTCAGACTCTCGTTATCAACTCGTTAAATTAACCCAGGATTTCAAAAGCAACGTTATCAGAACCGTGAGTAAAGCACTTGATATGAAGTGAGAAGAAACGCTGCTGCATCTGACTGAAATGTTCATTTAATCTTCAACAGTGTGAAGAGAAAATCACCATGAAGATCTAACAGTCAGTGTGTGATCATTCAGTGGGAGAAACTCTCTGTTTGTTAGAAGCTCTGTTGTGGACAAAGACTGGAACAAAACCATTCACTGATCTATAAAAACATCTATTGATCTTTATTGGAAACTCTGTTCCTGTCAGGATCCTGCACAAATGATGACCACAGTTTTCCAGTCATCTGATTGGTCAGTAGTTTGATCCTCTGGAGCAGGTGTTCAGCATCAGTTACCATGGTGATTTACCTGAAAACCCAGAGTGACGCCACCTCCATGACCTCAGATCTGAATCCCCCTGAGATCCTGTTCTACCACATCCCAGAGATCTGGATTCAGGTCTGGTGACCGGTGGAGGTCACTGAGGAACCACCACCAGCACAAGACAGACCGGATCCACGGGTTCAGACCGGGCTCAGAGACTCACCTCTCCCGGATGGTCGGGTACAGGCCCTGCCAGTTGCAGCAGCCCTGCGCTGTGCTGCTGCTGGTGTTGTTGTTGGTCAGGTTCTGCTGCTGGTACTGCTGGATGGAGGTGGTGCTGCTGCTCGTCGAGGCGGGGGGGACCAGCTTCTTAGTGGGGAACAGCTCCGCAGCCATTATCGTCCAGTCAGACCGCGGCCCGGCTCATGGCGGAGCGGCGGAGAGCCCTGCGGACAAACCCGGGTTAGAGTCGGACACCGAGCAGACCAGACAGCTAAAACCTCAGGGGTTTTCCGCTGGTGCTGGGCTAACGTTAGCGGAGCTAGCTACACATCGTCCCGTTCACCAGCTGCTTCACTATAACTAACCGAACATGAACCCGCCTCAGCACAGAGATCAACACACAGACAAAACACCGGACTGTGAAAGAAGAAGTCAACAACAGCTGTCATTTCTCTGTTAACTGTAGCATGTTTATGCTAGCTAGTTAGCTAACTAAACAGAAGGTTAACGAGTTAATTTCTCCGCCTTCGTTCGACAGTTTGGTAAATAACTCCGTTCCCACTCACTTCAGTGTTAGTATGGTGCGTTCAGGATCATTTCTTTCCTCCTCTTTCGGCTGTTTTTCTGAGTTTTTTCACCGACCTGCGGCTCAGCTTTGTTTACAGTCGCTAACCGGCTTCTTCTGCGGATGTTCACAGCGGCAGGTTGAGCTCAGTGAAGGAGCAGCAGCGCCCCCCGCAGGACACCGAGGGAACAACACCCAGTTACTGCAGGAAGGAGCTGGGAAGTTTTCTTTATATAGATTATATTATACCTGATGATATCTATTATATCTGTATTTATTTTATGTTCATAGTCATCTTTTTATTTTAGTTTCTCATTGTTTTTCAGGGTCTCCATGTTTTGATGTTTTGTCCCAAACCCTGATTTCTCTCTCTCTCTCTCTCTCTCTCTCTCTCTCTCTCTCTATATATATATATATATATATATATATATATATATATATATATATTAGTGACCTGTATTAAAATCAAAGTGATTTTTGCACACCTGTATAGTGGCATCCTATCACATGTCTCTATTTAAAAGCTTAATTAATTAATAGTTTGTTAATATTCACAGTGAAATCAGGAATAAAAGCAGCAAACTGTGATGAATGGGATCCATTTATCTTCTCAATGATTAAAATATTACATTTATAATGTTTAATGCATATTAATATTACATAAAATGAGCCAGTGATGTGAAACATAATCTGTATAACAATGTTTATTATATTAATTCATAGGATATATCTGATTAAACTGAATTACTAATATGGAAACTTAATGTTCCTCTGTGAGAAACTTCAATTTGAGTTTTTTAATCTTCTCCACAGCTCAGCTTCAAGTTGTTCTTAGTAAATATAATCATTGTTTTTGTCTCTGTATGTGAATATCTTTCATTTTTTAAAATAAAAACTCTTTAAAATCCTCTTTTAAATATCAAAATGTAAATAATTCAGCATCAACAAAGACACACACACCAGCATCATGATATACAACATATTCCTTTATTATTGTTACTGATAAATCTGTCACTCTCTCATTCTGAAAATAAAAAGAACATGAAAAGAAAAAGGAGAACGACACCTGTTTATGTACAGATCAGCTTCTATAGTCTCTAACGTTTCACTGTACACGTTAAAGGACAAATAAACTCATTTACAGACAAACCGGACCCGTCAGGTCCAGGTCTCGGTCTGAAGGTTCAGATCCAGTTTTGGCCACTGAAGACAATGAAGTCTGATAAATGTGACACAGCTCAGCTGCCGACGTCACCACTGGCTAGTGTTAGTGTGGAGGAGGAAGTGACGTCAAACATCTGCTCACTGCTTCCTGCTTTGATTTCTTATCAAACTGTGAGACGATTCATGAGGTTAGATTATTGGAGAAGTGACCGAGTCGTTCAGGTTCCAGTTACTTTAGCTGAGAATAAAATGGTATTTTTCTGCTTTCTGAGGCATAACACAGAGGAACCAGACTCCATTACAAATCGTCACAAATCTGATTCTGTTTGTTTCCTGGATCTTTTCGGTCACGGATCTCAGGCTGAACCAGGAAGTGATTCTCTCGCAGACTGTTGTTTGAGCAGTTTGTTGCTGTTTATGTTTGTTGTGCGATAAATGTCCAAATGTGACGAGTTCCTTCAGCGAAGAAGCAGCAAATTTAGCAGCAGCTGGGCAGAGGGTTTGTTCTTTAGTCTGTCCACAGTGAACTGGGTGAGTTTTAACCCAGAAGAACCCAGAGACTCAGGACTCTCTGACTCTTCCTTATAAAGTTTTATCATTGACTCTTAACTAAAGCAGGGTACACACCACAAGATAATCAGTCCTGATCAGAGTCCTCAGGTCTGATTATCTGATGGTTATAAAGATGATCTTATCAGATTCTCCTGTAGTGTGAGGTGTGTTCAGACTGATCTTACCCTCCCTGATCTGCTCTGAAGACGATCCTGATCCTGAAATCCAGTTGTGTGTGTGTGTGTGAGCTGAGCACGCTCTCTGTGGATTGTCACTTGGAATGGAACAACAGCCAACCAGGAAGCTGCTGAGACGTGGTCGTCGGCCATGTTTGTTTCCTCTGACGTGGTCAGATGTGGAGTTGTGAGAGTCCAGACTCTGGTTGTTGGTGGTGAGTGTGTTAGTGTGTGGTGTGGCTGTGTTGGTCTTCTCTCTGCACATCACACACTATAAGAACACAACTGTGACAATCTAACATGATCTGTCAGATTTTAAATCTTGTAGTGTGTGCCAGATTTGACGAGTGAGTGAATTTGTTGACTCCTCCTGACTCATGTGACCACTAAGTTAATTTGTAGAAAGCTAGATTTATTGTTTCTGTTCTTACAAAGAACAAATAGATCTGGGTTCTTATGGGTTAAAACAAATCTTTCCCTGTTTTATTTAATTATAGTTTAGTGTTGAAGTGAATCAGCTCAGAGAGGAGGATTATGGGTAACTGCAGATGAGTTTTAGTGTGTAATGTGGACGAGGGAAACTGAGCTTCTGGAAAAGTTAAAGAGACGTTTTACACATTTTAAAGTTCATCTGACTCTGACATCTGAGACAGAAAAGTAGAAGAGATTCATCTGTTTTCTATTGTTCAGATGTTTCTTCTACAGTGTTTTTAAAAGTCTGGACGTCACATGACTCCGTCAGACAAGCGGTTTCCTGTTGAAGAAGAACGAAAATTTTAAAAATATCTTTAAAGTGTCTTCAACCAGACTCCATTCATTTTTTACATAATTTTACACGAGAGCTGAGGCTACAACCTCCGACTCTGAGTTTTTATGCGTCACACAAATAAAGTTTGTTCTTTCGGCTCCAGCTAGAGGTCAGTAAACGCCTCACTGACCTTCACTCTGCAGTTAAAATTTCCCTTTACAGTCTTACACCCTCTCCACCAGGTTAATAAATAGATCTGCTTTAATACCTAAAAACTGTACAAATATCTGTTCACCCTTTTTACACGGTTTTAAATTGAGAAGAGAAGCAGTTTCCCATGATGCAACAGCTGCATGTCTGAGATGATCATTTGGTAAAAAGCAAAATAATAATAATAAAAGTGTGAGAGGTGAATCGTGTTCACATACGTCTAACAACACCAGCAGAAACCCCGAAAAATCAACGTCACTTCTTCAAGTAAAACAGAGAATAAAAAAAATATCTACCTGTTTCTGTCACCAAACACAAAGATCATTTAAAAAACTAGTAATTGCTCCAAATAATAACAATAATAATCATCAGAATAATAATAATTACACAAAATACAGTATTTTCAGGCAGTCAGCATATAAAGCAAATGTACAAATCTGGAGGAGAGCCTGTGGAACTAAACAGACGTCACTTTAAGAGTTATTATTGTTATTTTACAACAGGACGAGCTAATTAGCATTAGCGACAACATCTGTCAGGGTTTAGTAGGAAGCATCTCGTCGTCTGGGTTCGATCTTTTGGCTTCAGTTTGGTGTTTTTAAAACGGTAATAAATACTCGATGTGAAGAAAGAAAAGAGTTTGTCTCAGAAACACACACAAGAAAAAGCAGCAGGTTTTTAAATCGTCACCACAAAGTTCATCAAAACAAACCGAGTCTGAGGAAACTCAACCAAACTGTTTCACAACCGCACGAGGAGAAAAAAACAACTATAGTTCACACCTGAAATCTTCCAGATGTTTTCGTGTGAGTGTCACATGACAGCAGGTGTGTTTACAGGTGGAACGACACGTCACACACACACACTGAAGAGTTTCATCTCAACGCAAAGACAACACACACACCTGTTTCCACTGTGGTTTAAACCAGGAGCTCAGGGAAACAAATGGAGTTCATTTAATCACTACAGAAACAAATGTGGATTCATCCGCCGCTGAAAATAGTCCACAACACATGTTTTATTGATTTCCTCTTGTTTGTTTGAGCAGCTGTTTTAGGAAAATGACTGAGTCTTATTTAAAGATGTTGAGGAGTTTTTACAGAGTTATATCTTCAGTTTGAACCAATGATCAGAGACGAACGACACACTGAGATGTTATTAAACATCGGTCGTATGATTTTTCACTTCCTGTCAAATCACAGCTCAATAATCTCAGTTTATAAACATAAAATCAACAGTTTTAACCTTCAGTATTTTAGATAAAGCAGCTCGCAGCTCGAAACTGAACATCAGAAGCCTCTCATGTGTCACTGACCTTCATTTATATTCTTCAACATGTAGAAAGACGTTGGAGATTTAGTTTTTGTTGCTCTGGTCTTTCACTAGTAAAAAGCGTATATTATTTTGAAAAGAAACTCTTCAGGTGTTTGTGATCTGACCTGCCGTCTCATGACCTTTGACCTCTGACCTCCTCCTCCTCCTTCAGGCTTTAGGCACAACTGACAGGAAGTAATAAAAACACATCAACTCAAAGTGAAAGCAGAGATGCACCAGGCGCTGTTGAGGTGAGTTCTGACCGTGAGGAGGAGAACTGGATCCGTCTTCACCTTCAACACCTAAAAGAATCAATGTTCTGAAGAAAAAAGGCACATTATCATGACGAACGTTTCAAAGCAACACCGACAGACACAGGCTGTTCACTGAGACGGGTGGAGTTTGGATCTTTGCCTCCTGAAGAGAAAAGAGAAATGAAAGATTCCAGCTTCTGTTAAATGTACCGACGGCTCCTGCTTTTACTCCCTGCCTCTCATCCAGAGGTGCGTTTGTTTCTGGACCCAGACCAGCCGGAGTCCAGGAGGTGGGCGGGCGGGGATGAATATTCGACGAATCTGGGTCACCTCTCCATCCAGACTCAGAGGTGGAAACAAACTCCACCTTCCTCCTCCATCATCACGCCGTCTCCTCTCCACTCGTCCTCGAAGCTCCACCGTCACTCAGTCGGGTTCAGGTCATACGAAGACCTTGGCGAGCGCGTCGGCCCCGGCGCTGCCGATGTAGCACTTGGTGGGGTGGAACGCCACGTCGTGGATCGACTCCTCAAACTTCTTGCGGTGGGCGGTGAACTCCTGGATGCACGTTTTACTCTCCATGTTCCACAGACGGATGGAGCAGTCGTGACCTGGGAGGGAGGAGAGAGACGATGAGGACGAGGAGGGAGGGAAGTTTAGTCCTGATGTTACTGCAGGAGAAGATCTGAGAGATCATTTACCGACTTCTCAGACAACGAATCTCGATACAGAGCTCACGGTTTGATACATCTGATAAATTTAATGAAGAAAGAATGAAAACAAACTAAGATCTAAGAGTTCTGATCCTTTGACCTCTGACAGTCTGAGTGATGAGTTTATTCACGATGAAAAATCAACCTCCTTTCCAAAAAAAAAGTCCCTGCTTTTTTGTTTCGCAATATTCATCATGACAAAAAACAACTCGAAAAAATAAATCGACGTGTGAATTAATCGTGAAAAGGCCTTTAGTGTAAACTACAAAATAAAATCTCTTGATGCCATAAAACCCAGTTTCTCACAGTGTTTTGCTGATTGTAACTAAGTCTCTGAAGATCTGAGAAGGAGTCTCCGTCACTCTGGTCTGGATGAGACTGGTCCTCATGAACAGGTTCAGAGATCAATATGTAATATTTCTGATCAATAAAAGAGTCAGGTGGATGAACTTACTTCCAGACATGAGGTACAGTCCGTTTGGATCCACAGCGAGACTGGTGACAGAGTCCAGGTGAGCGACCATGGAGTGGATCAGTTTACCTTCACATTCATGAGACACAACAGTTTATGAGTTAATGTTTAACAAGGATCAGTCAACATGAATCTGTGGTCTGAGTCCTGGTCTGAGTCCTGGTCTGTACCTGTGTTGTTGTCGAAGAACTGGATGTGCCGGTCCTCCTGAGCTGTGATGGTGATTGGCAGCGTCGGGTGACTCAGCACTTTGTTGATCTTACAGGGAGCCTCTGTGAGGGGGCGGAGGAGAGAAGAACAACATGAACATCCAACATCTACAATCTACAGACGGAGAGGAAACCAGTTTCTAAACTGTCAGAGTCGATCGATGTGATCGGAAAAACCTGATTCCTCTGTTTCCAAAAAACACATCACTGTTCCAACTGGTCATTTCATTTAGCTCTGAGCTCTTCTACAAAAGCCTTTCTTCTTAGAAAGTTAGTGAGAGTTTGAAAGAGCGTGAGTAGAAACACAACGAGGCTGTAAAGGTGGACTGGTGAGTAGATGGGTTTTCATGTTAACGTCCCCGACAACCTCTGTAGTCTCATTTAGACACTCGTTAGCAACCGCCTTTTTTAAGACACGTAAAAGCTTCAAACATCAGGAGTGGGGGATTTACTGACCCATTTTATGTCGGAGAATCAAACCTGAAAATGTCTTGAGCTTGTGTTAAAACCACAGACCTTATTTCAGACATTTAACCAGAAACACACTGACTCTGGGACGAGGGAACAGGAAGAGCTAACATGCTAACATGCTAACTGACTCCCTGGTTTTAGGACTCTGGGATCAGAGCTGAGATGGTTTGAATCTTTTTTCTGGGTTTTATTGACAATATGCAAAACATGTGATATCACCATTGTTTAAGTTAAATTTATTCATCTGTCTGATTTTTATCCTCCTGTTTGTTTCTATTTCATATTTATTAATGTCTCTTTTTTATACCACCTTTCACTTCTTTTCTATCTCGTTTTAATTCCTTTATGTCTCATGTAAAGACACTAGTGCTAAACAGAAAATACAGGACAGTCAGAACTCTTCATTAAAAACTACCGACTCAGACATTTCTCAGATTGAATCAAACAGGTGCTGAACTTTCCCTCCAGGAGTCCGTGGATGTTGATCTGTTTGGGGTTTGCGATCAGATTTACCTGGTGGTCCGGCGGAGTCCAGCTTCAGGACGAGCTGCTGCGTCTCCATGTTGAAGAGTCCGATGTGTCCAGTGGTGAACGACGTCACCATGTGAGCCGGCTCGCTGCTCACCAGGTCCACGGAGGTCGGCACGCCGAGCTCTGACGGGACAGACGACAGGTTCAGGTTAACCTTGGTTTACTGATCGTAAACCTGGACTTTAGGAAACTTTAACGGGAATTTAATCAATCCAGGAAATAAACAGCAGACGAATCAGGAAGTAAAATACGTTTCTCACCTCCTCTCTCGTTGAACACGGCGAGGGATGGCGAGGTGTCAGCGGCGTTCCACAGCCGGACCGTCCCGTCAGCTGAGCAGGAGAGGAGGCGGTGATGGGCCGAGCTGTAGACTAGACCCCACACCGAGTCTGAGTGTCCGCACAGCGCCCCCCGCAGGACTGACGGCTCTGCAGACAGAAGAAGTGGAGGAGTCACAGTTACAGTCTCTGCAGCATCATGTCTGTAAACCTATAAACCAGACCGGAACGTACCATATGAGTCGTAGGGGTCGATGTTGGGGTTGGGGGTGTTCCAGCTCTGGATGGTCCCATCCACCCCCCCACTGAAGCACTGCTCACCGCTGGAGCTCATGGTGACGCACAGCACGGCTCCACTACACAGAACAGGATGTTATTAACAAACCCAAACAACCAAACGTCTGTCCTTACAGACTGTCTGTCTGTCACATACGATTTCAAGACTCACTCCTCATAAATGGGAGGGTTAAGGTGAAATGATGATGATTGAACTTGAAGGATTAGTCTCAGAGTCAGATCCTTTTTGTTTAACCAGAAACATTTCTATATATCATTACCAGACTCCATTGAGAAAAACAGGGAGGCAGTGGTATTCCAGCAGCTCCCAGTAAAATTCCTGTTTTTGTCAGTCTGGTAGAGATATATAGAGATGTTTCTGGTTAAACAAAAAGGATCTGACCCTTTAATAAAAAGCTTCCAGAGTAATCCTTGAATTTCCTTTTAGGAAGGTCTGTAAAGAACAGAAGCAGGTAAACAGGATCTCACCTGTGGGCTCTGAAGGTGTAGATGGGCTCGACGTCTAAAGCAGCACACCTGGAGGATTAAAGAACAGTTTGTATTAACATCATCAGAGGAAACAGGAGGTTTTAAACATCTAATATGATCATGGTTCTGATAACGAGTCTCACTTCTTGGCGGGCGCCGTTTTCTGGAGGTTCCACAGTTTGAGGGTGTGGTCCTCGGAGGCGGTGACCAGGACCGGCTCCACCGGGTGGAAGGCCAGACTCCGGACCGAGTCAAAGTGGCTCCGCAGAGTGAACTTTGGGTTCCAGGTCTTCCTCAGGGCGTCTTTGTTATTAGTGATCTGAGGAAGGACGTTAAAACCTGCCTGGTGACTCATCATCAATCAGAAACAGACAGTAAACGACTGAACTTCCCGTCTGTTTGACTCACGTCGTACGCCAGGCTGTCGGCCTCGTTGGCGACCGTCAGTCCGGCCAGTTCTCCCAGTCCCAGCTCGTTGGAAACCGCCTCGTCCACCCGGCCCAGGATGAACGACTTCCCGGACGACGGCAGGAACGTCATCGCCTCTGCAGGGAGAAGACAGCGTGTTAGGACGTCTTCTACTGATCTTTACCAACCTCCACCTCTGTGTCTGATCGACGGACCGGGCAGGTTACCATCGTCTGGGCGTCCCACTTCGTGCTCGTTGAGTCTGGGTACGCTGGGGCGGGAGGGGGGGGTCACAGGAGGCTGCATGGAGGGAAGCTCCTCGGCGTCCCGGAGGTTAGCCAGCATGTCCTGAAGCTTAGACCGGTTTGGTCCTGGAGGAGCAGGAGGAGGAGGAAAAGATAAAAGACAAGGACAGAAATCAGAAACATGGAGGCGGGGGAGGAATGAGGAGAGAATGGGTTTGAGACAGAGATGAAAAACAGACATTAGTAAAGTGAAAGCAAAGGAAGTCTCATGGGTTCAAACTGTTTTTAAAGAGAGAATAAAATCTGGATGGAAACAGCAGAAAGATGGAAATAAACCAGCAGTAGCTCTGAGAAGAATCCGACAGAAACGATGAAGGAAAATAAAACCAGAGAAACAAAGTGACGGTAAACGACAGAAACAAGAAGAGCTGAAGATGAAATGAACCGTTCAGGATTTATCAACACGACACGTAAAGACATGAAGAAACAAACAGGGATGTTCAGGCTGCACTGACACTGTTACTACAAACTTCCACGACTGTGACATTAAGTCAAGAAGTGAAGCTAATGACTGCATCTCTGGTGGTGATAAATGGATTTAACCTCCACACTAATGCTCCAAGAAAAAAAGGTGCAGAGATTCAGGACATCAACAGGAAGGTAAAAAAGAACAAGATAAAACTGTGGAAAGAATGAAAGAAAGAGCAAATGAGCAAAAGATCGTAAGCAGGAACAGAAAAGAGCAAAGCTGTTTTTAAAGAGGACAAACAAAAAAAGACTCAGAGACGAGGGGAGTTCACCCTGGTTCAACCAACACTAAACCTCTGAGGAACCGACAGGAGGAGAGATTATAAGGTGGATACGTTAAGATAACAGGCTGTATATATGAATATACATGAAGGACCGATGATTAGAATTTTTTTTTTTGCATAAACTTTGAGATTTCAGCTTCGTATCAGCTGGTCTCAGAGCAGTTTCTCCACCTACACTCAGACTGTAAATATTCAAGCTAACAGACTTCTACCTCCAGACAGAGCGACTGAAACGTGTCTGAATATTTAAAACTGCTATTGAATGTCTGGGCATGTTCACTTTTTGCACGGCTGCTTGTGCTTCTACAACATTTATCATCTGAAAGTCTGAAAGAGAAAACTGGAATAATCCAACAGGCAAACGTCCACGTCAATGGACGTCCACTAAAGTTCTTGTTTTTGACTCAGATTGTTAATCTAAGTGTCTGACAACATGACGACAGGATCTTTAAATAAAAGGTTGTTGTATCCTGTCACCTCCGACAGACTGAGAGGAGAAGTAGCAGAGTGAGAAACTAACACAAAGTGGATCCAAAATAATAAAAAAAAGAAAAATAAAGGAGTAGAAGAAGGGAGTGAGGATGAAGCACGGGCCTGGTACAGGACTTACTCTTCACCCCCTTCTTGCCCTTGCGTTCCTTCCTGTACTGCTCCTTGAGCTGGGCTATCAGTCCCTGGTCCACGTCCCAAGCCAGTTCACCCAGAGGAGACTGCTCTTCCTTCTCTACAGGCCGGCAGGAGGAGGAGGAGGAGGGGGAGGAGGAGGAGGGAGGTGGGGTAGAAACCTGTTGTAAGTGTCTGGATGAACTAAAGTACCAATCCACCAACTCTGACAAACCTACTGAGGCAGACGGGATGAGGAGGAAGGATGTTTAAAGGGAAATTTCTTCTTCTCTTGTAGTTTTGGCCTCAGCTTGACTCCATTAAAAAGTTTAATGCTCAGCTTCATTTCCATTTCCAAACAGAAGGTTAACTCAGGCCAAAACTACAAAAATAAAACAAAAAAAGAATGAAATTTCCTTTAACTTTCAGCCTTTCTAAGAAACAATTATCTGAGTGGGAGTGAAGTATACATTTGTTTAGTGCACTCTGCTAATAAATACCACAGAAAGACAAATGTAAACATGTAAAATATCTACACTGAGTTCTCCATGAAGGTTTTTTGACAACAGAGAGAAACATGAGGAACATCAACACGTCAGGGTCAGGAAGAGAATTTACCTCAAATTCTCTTCTCATGTCAAACAAACATGAAACACAAACATGAGTCACAAAAAAGTCTGAGATTCAAGACATGATGGTAAATAAAAGCTGGAATCCGAATGACAGTAGAATAAACTTTCTCTGCAGCTCTGGAAGTGAAACGTTAACGCAGGAGAGAACCATTTCACAGTGAAGCTTTTCACAGGAACAATCATATGAAGCTGAGACAGACGAACATTTTAAAATCTCTGCAGTAACAACAGATTCTGTAAAATCCATCAGGGTTACAGAGCTCAGATCAAATACTGAAGTTAAACCATAACAAAGATGCATGGTGTCGTTGATGTAAAACACCCGAGAGCAGCTCAAGTATACGTATCATCTGCAGTTTAAATCCAACGTGCGCCACCTACAGGCAAAAAGAGGAACAGCTGTTTATATTTGTTATTGCTGGACTTCCAGGTGCCACTGTTGTATTCTGTTTATTGTATTTACTCCAAAATGTTTAATTAAAGAGCCGATAAAAATCTAAATCTGTGGGAAAAAAAGACTTGGTGCTGTACCACCCATTGCCTGCAGGTGGCACCAGTGTTAAACACGCAGCAGCTGTTATGTCCTGTGCCTGCAGGAGGCGACGTTGAAACGTTTTCATCTGCAGGTTTAAACTGCTTCTGCTGCTGTTCCCCTCCTGTCCTGTAGGTGGCATATGTTGGCAGGATTGTGTTGCACCAGTTATTGTGTTAAATAAGTAATAGCTCATAACTACTGACTTTGTTAAAATTAGTGACTAACAAACGTAGGTTGCACTTCAAAACATCTGCATAAATATATTTTGAATAAATATATTAAACTTTGCTAATTGTAAAATGTTTAAATATGTAAATGAAGGAGACTTTTATAGCATTTTTTTTATCCGCCTACATGTGTTTCAGAGTTAAAAATAAGTGAATAATATCTGATTATGCTAATGTAATTTGGTCAATAAGTTTACTATGTTAGGTCTGAAAATGTCTGAAATCTTACCGTAAAGACTACATCAGCCAGACATGAGCTAGCTAATGTGACTCCCCCTTGTGGTGAATCAGAGGTAATAGCACTAATCAGTGTCAAAGAGATTTTAAAATAAAAAATGTAGCTTTTAGATCAGCTCAAGGGTTTTATATCCTGAAACGATGGTAAAAATAAAACATGTCTGCAGATGGGAAACATGCAGAGAGGACTGTGGAGGATCGAGCTCGACTGACGGCTGCCATGATAACGGCGAGCTCCTGACAGCCTGGGGCGAGAGATGCGTTGGGTCGAGGAGGCAGCGTGGGTTCAAGAAGAAAAGGCTTCAGAATCAGAAATGACAAATCTGTTTCATAACAGAGCGGCACACAGCCAAACACTGAGACTGTTTTTAACTGTCCTTTGTTTTGTGTCTGCGTTCAGCTGGTTTTATTATCACTGTCTGAGAAGGAGAGATGAGGAGGAACAACAGCAACAACAGATACCTGCTTCATAGCTCCGAATAAACAGATAATGAGAGAAAACTACAAAGAAAAAAAAGCTAAATTCTTCCTTTTAACGGCTTGAAAACTGAGTGTGTGGTGAGGCCTGCAGCTCTGAGTCAGCACTCCTTTACAACTATCTGGACTGTGAAGTGTTGAATCACGAACTGCGTGGGGAAGCTTTTTGTCATTGGCCAAATGACACTGAGTGTGTTGCTAAGTAACAGTAGAAACGGGGGGGTGATTTTGTGTAAAGTGCGGGGGCAGCCAGGTCACCAGCTGGGAACTTTTATTTTGTAAAGAGAGTTTTATAAATAGAGAGGAAATGTGTTGGTGCAGGAGCGGCCCTGTGCCGTCATTAATGAACCCACCTGTTTTCATTTGTTTCACTGCGTTTAGCTTTGTTTTATTCTAACGTCACAGTCATTACTGGCAGAACGTCACAGAGATATTTATGTAGATTTATAATGTGCATGTATGCAACCTCTGTGGTTTTTCATGTTTCTGTCCATTAACTGTATTCATCTAACATTACTCTGTCTCGTTGGTGCACTGAAGTAAACTGAGTTTTTTTTATTTCTAAAATAAGAATCTAATGAATTTCCTTTTCAGCTGAATTATATCTGTAGCACCAAATATCAAAAACTAGTTTTTGACAGGGGTGCAATGAACATCTAGAATGGTAACAAACTAAGATCTTACAGTTCTTATTTATTCCTTCTTGGTGTAAACTGCAAGAATAAAATCTCTTGCTGCCACAAAACTGTTTTCACTATTGTAACTAAATTCCAGTTAAAATGTAAAAATCTCTCAGTTACTCTTTTATTCTGCATAACAAAGGTTTGGCCCCTGAGACTTTGGTTTAAAAAGTGTTGGTTGTCTTATATGTTAAGACAATACAATTACATTTCACAACAGATGTGCCTCTTCAACTGAGCGAGAACCAAAGTAACTGTGGTCTTTCACACTATGGGTTGTTTGGAGCCTTATTATGTCGTAAAGCTAGCGAGTGTTCAGCGTCACAATGCATATCGTCATGTTTTCCGAATCACAATGCATCGTTACAACCCTAGAACCTCTCTTTGGTTTCATGAACTGTAAAGCTAAAGTCAACGTGGACATCTACAATCCCACAACAACTGGGCAAAATCCACCTGATGAAGATTAGGTAATATGAATGAAAGCTCCAGAATAGCTACTAAATGGACCTTTATGTGAGATATCGCGTTCACAAGGCCAAAATTGCATCACACTGACCTTGATCTTTGACGATAAAATCTATTCAGTTTATCTTTGAGTCCAAGTGAATATTTGTACAAAATTTCAAGAAATGGCCTCAAGGTGTTACTGAGATACAGTGACATGAAACCATGATGCCTTCGACCACAGCTGTTGCACGGAGGCATAAAAAGCATTTGTAAAAATTAAAACAGAATATTTTGGCATTTAGAAACTTTTCAATCAATATCCAACCCTAGAACATTATTTCAAGTTGTCGTTAATGGACTGAAACAGGCAATAAGTTTGACCTGAGGTTCCACAAAGCGCTATATTAGGTTCTCTTATTTTTTTACTTTGGTTTTTTTTTTTACTTGTTATTTTACGTGGGTCAGATAACGTGTAAGATCAGCTGAATCTGAGATTTAAATGTGATTATCATAATGTTAAGTGCCCGTCTGTCTTACCCCACTCTCCACTGTCCTCGCCACTCCTGGACTCAGGCGATCCGTCCAGCTCGTCTGGACTCGCCAAGAAATCAAAACCCTTCAAGGCCTCCTCTGTGTCAGGGTCGTCGCTGAGGTCAGAGGTCGTGGAAGACGGTGTTGACGACTGTTTCTTCTTCACCATCTGTTAAAAGTGAGGAGGAGTCTCAGACGCAGAATCATAATAGATAGTCATGACCGAGTTTAAGCTGCACATGGTGGATTTTGTGCAGTTTTCTTTTGGCCCTAAATGTCCAAAAACGCAGCTTTAAACAATCCACAGAGAGTGTGTGTCTTGTTGTGTGTTAATGTGTGTGTTGTCTTACTGCAGCCAGGTCCAGGATGGTTTTGTCCCTCCCTTCACTGTCCTCCTCCTCGTCCTCGTCGCTGAACTCTGCAGCAGCACTCTCTATGAACTTAAAGGCCTCCAACACGGTGGCAGAGTCGGACATGTCGGGTTTACTGTCAGAAAACACGACAGAGAAGAGGTGAGTCTGGTTAAAGTGTATTTCTGTGGTTGTCATTACCACAGTCCGCGGCGTCGTACCTGACCATGCCGCTGTCCTTCAATGAGGACGGTTCGGTGCCGTTGACCATGGGTTCGATTTTCTTCTCTGAGGGTTTGTCTCCTGAGTCTCCGGTCAGACCAAGCAGCGCTCTCACCCTCTGAGACTTCACATCCAGGATGGTGTCGGTGTATCCCACCTCCTGCAGGTACCTGAGGGGGCAGGACACAGGAAACAGGTCAATGAGATGATGATACGGTACAAAAAACACCTGACCTAGACTTACTGACTCGTGGTTGTACTCCTCCACCAACCAGTCCAGTTGCAGTAAATTAGCATTGAGGCCAAGAAGAAGCCAAATTTAGTCTTTTTATTATAAATCTAAAAGCTGTAAAAATGATAAATTCCTGTACATTTTAATATAAGACATTTCTTCTGTACACTTCATAAAGTATATTTAGTCTCTAATTGTTATATGCTAAAAGGAACTTTTTAATTTTAATAAAGGAGGGAAAACAGACGTTTATAAGATTTTTGTAAACTTCCAGCAGTTTTCATTCCTCTGCACCGGTGACCACTGCGGTCGACGGCTTCATGTTTCCCAGTCGTCCATCTCAACCTCGGGAACATAATATCTCAGTAACGCTTTGAAAGAATTTCTTCAAATTTGGCTCAAATGTTCGGTTGGGTTTTTGGATGTAACTTAAGAGTTCGCATGTTAATTAGCTGCTGGCTGATGGAGGCATATAACTGAGAGGTGGTAATTCTAGTTTTCTTCTTGAAGAGCGTCACCACCACTGACAGATTATTAAATTCTGATGTATGTACAGACAAATAATGTCAATAAGAGTCTCACAGATACATAGTTTTCCTACAGTCATATATAAGTACGATCCACTGACTTTCTCTGACTTTACCAGAGTCTTTTCTAAAACTTGTTAACGTCTATGACGTTCGAGAAATCCTCAACAACCTGAACCAGCCCGGACCTTCCCTCTGCATTTTGTTTTTCAGTCTCTCTCTGCAGCAGCAGCGGTGGTGGTGGTGGTGGTGGTGGTGGTGGTGCCTTGCTGTACCCGCTGAGCTACACAACGCCATAATTATATCAATGGAGCAGCATTCGTAAAGGGCAATGCCACCAAGTTTAGAAATTTGTATACACAGCGTGTCGTCCCAGTTCAGAGAATACAGAACATCTGCAAAAAAACTGGCATGAAAATCCTGTTTTTGCTCAAGAGAATAAATGAGGTGCATTTTATTTGGTGAGACTGATCACAGCTCAGTTTATTGTCACAGTCTAACACGACAAATTCAAGACTTTTCTGGCTGATTTCAAGCTTTTGTCTGAAGCTCACGCTGCTCAATGCTGACGACATTGCCCTGGAGCAGAGAAGTTTTAAAATCCTCCTTTCACATAAAATACCCAGAACACCAGGACCAGAAGAAGCAGCCAATCTCTGCTCAGATAGAAGTTTAAACTCTACTGTACCTTCACCCCCGGGACGCCAGAGAAGCAGGACCCCGCGGACCTGAACGCAGCGTTTTATGGAGAGGTTTTATCCTCAGTGGACGGAGGTTTATTCTGAATAGCATCTAGTGTGTTTGTTCACAGAGAGAGAGAGAGGAAGGTCTGCCTCCCTCCTCCCTCTGTACCAGCCTCTCCGATCGCAGGAGGCCTCGATGCCTCCACACAATCCTCCATTCACTGTCACTACACACACACACAGAAACACTGCTGCAACACACTCACATTCAGACGACAAATAATATGAGCTGCACACATTATAAACACATGCTCAGATACACAAACATTACATTAACGCCTGTAGAAAAATCAGACGACAAGACGCTCGCATTTTTCTGTTTCTTATAAAAACCTGGAGACGTTCAAACTCTTCATATTTACAGGACATGTCACTCTGCAGTTACACATCACAGGGAAATGTGATGTTGGAAAATGGGCCAATGATGTTCACTGTTTACTGTCTCTACACTGAGCGTTACGCTGCGTTCACACTGAGCTTGTTCAGTCCAAACCAAAATATCAGGAGTGAAAACCTCAGTCAGTCGTACAGTCCCTGGAAATGTCTGTCAGAACTTTCTATGCTCGATGTAACTTTTTTGTTTAGTTTGTTCTGCTCTGCACATTCCCATCAGGAGACGTCTGACCGGTCCCAGACTGAAACACATCTCCAGAGTTCCTCCTGACCCTCCACCACAGAGACCTGATCTCACGGGATCACATGAAGAGACAGAGACACTGAGACAACTCTGGAAACTTAGAGTTAGAACAATCTACTGTACCTGCCGAACACCTGAGGATCTGTGTGGAGGAGTCACAGCAAATACTGATTTCTGTGAACGTCTGATTTCATCTACTAATTAATTATAAGGTATTATTGTTATTATTAATCATCCAGAGAGCTGAGAAATCCAGTCTGAACAGTGACGTCCTGTCGTCATTTCAAACAACAAATGTTACTGAGCAGAAAAACGTTTCAGCCAGAAGCTCTGATCAGGTTTTGTTCCTCTGATAGTTTTATCTGTAGAACGTGTTGACAGAGATCACTGCCATCTTGTTTTTACTCTGTGGAGTGCAGTGTGATTTTGTTAAAACTACACTGCACAAAAAAAGCATCAGCTAACGAGGACAATGGGTCTATGAAGTATATGGTGCAGCAAACCCTAAATGTAACGTCCCTGTATGAGGACACAGGGTTATTTTCAGAGCTGTATTAGTTCTTCTCTAAGTGTCAAGTGTTTAAAATTTAACCTCATGTCCTTTTCTTTAAACACAAAGACGTCTCAACAACAACTACAGCCAGAGCGACCCTTTATTTTCTTTTTTAATTACATCGGTATGAATCTTGATTTTGAGCTGATCTGTCTGTCTGGGAAACATTGTGACGACAAAAAAATCATTAAAGCCATCAGGAGAACAAGAGCCTGTGAAAACTCATTAAATGTGCTGTTGTAATGTCAGCGACAGGTCGGTGTTTGTTTCAGCCTGTTTCTGTTTCCATTCAGTCAAAGTGTCTCTTTTAAAATCTGCTGAATCAGCTCCCGTCTGCAGTGAACCCACGGACCTACAGGCAGCTCTCACTGGATCACACTGATCTTTGCAGGGTTCCTTTACAGAACTGGGTAGAACAGCCTTTTCCTCCTGAATAATCTTCAGAACACACTACAGCTTAGAGCTCTTCTCTCTTTGGATAAATTCAACGCTTCTCCTTTGTCATGGTATATTGTTTTTCCTGTGAAACTTATATGGAGTGATGCACCTTCTTGGCCAGGTCTCCCAGTCTCAAGGGACTTCCTGGTTAAATAAAGAATGAATGTGATCCTGAAGGAAACTTAAAAACCAGGAGGATTCTGAATGAAGTTCTGCAGGCGGGAGCTCGTCCTGCAGCTGATTTTAAAGGTTTTATATTCCGGAAATGATGTTTGTACTTTTTCACAACTCATTCATACACAAACACACAGGAGAGGAAACACACACACACACACACATTAGTGAGTTTGATTCCCATTAAAAGTGTTAATCTCCATTAAGAAGCTTTTTGTTCTCAGACTTAAAACACACACAGAGTCCACTGTCCCACGACGCTGTGAAAGTCTAAATTAGACTGTGTGTTCATGTTGTGTTCATGTGTGTGTAAACTCACTGTCTGAGCAGCTGGCGTCCTTGTTTCCAGCTGAGCTGATGGCTGCTGTTTGGAGGACTGGGAACCTCACTGTCATTCCCCTCATCTGAGAGGGGGGAGGGAGGGAGAGAGAGAGGGAGAGAGGGACAGAGAGAGAGAGACAGGGAGTCACCAACATGTTTCTATTCATCCGTTCATTAACTCCCATCTCCTCCTGCCTCCTCCTGAGGGATTCAGGATTCCTCTCGTTCTCCCAGCTGGGATGTAATATTCCCTGAATGAGGTCCTGGTCTCCCACAGGCTCCTCTCCCAGCTGTCTGGAGTATACGTCCACAGGGAGGCGCCAGAGAAGCACCCGGACCAGATGTTGAACCACCACTGTCCACTCTCAACAGTCAGAGGGACGTGAGGGGAGCAGTCTAAGAAGTTTCAGTTCACTGACAGGTGAGTCTGTTTGCTGATGATGCTTCTTTTTACGACCTCAATCAACAGAAACCATCTTTGGGAAAAGTTTATGTCGTGTGCGAGGAGGCAGGGTTTATGACCTGTAGTGCAGCCTGTACTGTGGCTGTTCATCAGTGACAGACAGAGAGAGGTGATTACCTGAATCATAACTGGGTGGTTTGATCTCTCCCTGGTTCAGTTCTGTTCCATATTTCAGTTTATGGTATTTGGCCCTGAGAAGGAACACACAAACACAGATAGATTATCACAGTGTTTGTTTCTCTTTCCAACAACATCCCCAGATTTCTGAACATCCAGTTCAGTCCAAACAACTTTAAGAAGCTGAAACTGACCTGGAGACTGAATCTCTGGGTGTAATGGAGACTGTAACACCTGCACTTTGTCTTTACCTGACCAAGAACTGAACTTTACTTAGGCAGTAAACTCTGCAGAGAAAAGGACTAAAAATACAGAAAAACAGCAGCCTGGTCCTTCCAGTCTGCTCCCAGTGGAGAGTTTCACTTTCCCATCATGTCCTAAATGCTGTTTGTGAAGATTTAAAGTGTGAATGTGATGTAGTGGAAATGTTACACCAACACATTAATGGCTGTTTTAATGCCCTCACCTCCAAACGCTCCAGTAAACAGCACCCAGAGCTGCCAGTCAAACACTCAGACATCCAACCTGTGTGAAATCTGTCGCCAGATTATGTGATTTATAACTAATAATTCCATAAGAGGATAAAGCTGCTCTTTGAGGTGGACGGATCAGTTTCACACTGACCATCAAATTCATCAATCAGTCGCTTTAACTCTGTTTAATTCCTCCTCAAACTCCAGATTAGAGACATTTTTACTGAGTTCCTCGAGGTTCGAGTCTGGACAACATGTTCCTTCATCACCACGAACTCACCGATTAATCCGCAGCTGAAAATAGTTCCCAACAAATGCACTTCCTCCTCAGAGAGCAGCTCTTTTTTCATATTTGTGAGGTGTTTTTTAAGACTTACAATGTGTGTGTTGAGTTTAAAGGCTGCTGTATGTTACCCAGGTTTGTGGATAGGGATGAAATCCAACCTCCATTGTATTCATGTTGTTATGTTATATAACTTCCTGAGTCAGACGCTGCATCTGTGTGAGTATGTGCTGTTATATTTCTGTCTTCATGAGGAGCAGTTAGAGTTTTAGACTAACTGACTGCATGTTGTGCCTTAAGTCACCTAAAACCTTTTTTAAAAGTGGCCACAGACAACGTCCTCCTTTCCAAGTGGTTTTAATGTTGGTGCGGCTGTAACAAAGAAGAATATACTGTAGTTCATTTCTAACCATCAGAATCCCAGTTTGAACCCTGATCTCAGAGCTGTGATAAAGGTTAGGGTTAGTAAAATACCTGGTTGTTTTGTTACTTCCTGATCTAGTACAAATGTTGACACCTGATGTCAGGTTTGAATTTTGAATTTTTTTTTATTGAAATCCTGGTGGACCATGAGCAAATCCATAGAGTCAGTCCCAGAGGAAATTTCTGTCCCAGTCCAGAAGGTTAGAGTTTCCACAATTATTCAGTTTGTTCCACTGACTGCTGTTTCCTCTACCTAAAGCTACCGAGGGAAACAAAAGCTCTGTCCTCTTTAGTTTTGGTTGATCAGTGGCAGACGAACTTCCTCTGTGCTGTAAATCCAGCTTGATTTCTCCACGAAAATTCTATTGGGAACCAATCTAAACTACGATGGTGTCATTTCCTACAACCATTAATCAATGTTTACTTCATAATGAGTTGACGGTCCTGGCTCATTTTAAGGTTAGAGTCCGGTTCATTTTAAGGTTAGAGTCCAGTTCATTTTAAGGTTAGAGTCCAGTTCATTTTAAGGTTAGAGTCCAGTTCATTTTAAGGTTAGAGTTAGGATCTAGGGAACAAGAACAAACAGAGTGTGTGACTCACCTCTCCTGTTTGAGGGCGTACTCCAGCATCTTGATCCGTCTCACCAGGTCTTTCTTCAGGTTCTCCTGACCTCTCCTCTCCCCCTGCAGGAAGGCGATCTGAGCCTGGAGGGAACAGAGGAAACCACTCCAGTCAGTAAGATTCAGTCCCTGCTGTGTTTTCTATGAAACACCAAACTTCAGTTCATTGATGGTAGAAAGAGCAGCAGACGCACAGAAGAAGAAGAGAGCTAACAGACGGTATGGATGAGATTAACTAAGACCTCAGGGGGTTGATAAAAACATCTAAACTCCATTAAACATCATGATGATGATAATGAGGATGAGAAACTAAATCAGTGACTCACCACAATCATCCACCTGACAGAGTCATCTTTCCTCTCAACACATTCAGCTGTTGTGATCTTTGCTGCTGTAATTATTTGCCTTGATGATACACTGAGCTCGTCTTTCCTCTTATCTGTGTCTCTGCTGTGTGATAATCTAATTCCCCCACAGAGATCATTAAAGTTTTATCAAGTCTAATTCTGTTTTTGTTTAAGTCTAATTTGGTGCTCAGCTCCACCACAGTCCCACGGAGGTTTGAGAGGGGAGGCAGCAGCAGTGGTGCTTTTGTGGATTTATTAAATGGTGTGTGATTTCTCTGAAGGACCATGGAGGCTAAAATAACCCTAAAATTCCCTGTCTTCAGGTGCTTCACCCAAACACTGATGTGCAACTGAAACTGGACGACTGACACACAAACAGTGATAATAGTTTGTGAACACAGTCATTAAACATTCACAGTGCTGGTGGAAACAGGAAGTAAACCCCTGGATTTAATAACCTGTAAACGAGCTCTTTCAGAAGCTGTGGATCACAACCAGTTTAGATCATTAACAGAGGTTGTAAAGCGGAGGGTCTCACTGATCTCCTGTGAGTGTTTACAGATATCTGTCAGCAGAACACTGCAAATTCAACACCTGCAAAACCACACAACGCACGGGCATTACGTGAAACACAAAGAATACAAAGAAATACGATACAAAGTTTTTTCACACCAAGGTTTACTGTTTTATAAAAAACTTCAAAACTTCAGCTGGATTCACAAACGTGTGTTAGACTGGTCTGAAGAGTTGAGCTGGTCTTTAAAAAGTAGAAATGCAAGGCTTTCACAACACTTCCAGCCTTCAGTAAGAAACACAACTGAAGAAACTTCTGCACACATGGAGGCCTGTTTTATTCTTCTGAAGCAGCCTGTGTTTAATCAAACACGTACAACAAACAAACTGTTTCTCCACAGGCTTCGTCAGGTTTGTCTGTGTGGGTCAGAGGAAGCAGTCGTGACTTCAGACTCTGTTGTGACGTGACTGTAAACAGTGATAAAATGCAGGAGGAATCATTCATTCAGCTCCATCTTCAGGGAGAAGAGGAGTACGTTTTTTACTGTTTACTGTGGTTGTTGGTGTGGGAGCATGTTCTCAAGTTTTCAAAAACTTGAGGACCTGCTCCGATAAAACTGAACTGACTTTTACTGAATGAGCTGAAAGAATCAAAATCAGACTCAGGTTGAGAGTTTCCCAGCCCTGGACAGCAATAACAGACGTCGAACAATGAATAAAAGTGCACTATAAGAACAGATTTCTGTCACATCTCTTCACATCCACAGGGTCGGCAGGTATCCAGGCTGTGACGGTAACCAAGACGCAGAGGGCCCCAAAGCCTCCTGGGAAATGGGACAGACTGACTGAGTGTGACCGACCGGCGCTGCTCCACTCGGCGTCTGAACCGTCTTAACGTCTCCTCTCAGACGTTGGGCTGGGGCTGAACACGAGACGGCGTGGGAACAGACGACATGTGACCGACCCAGAGTCAAGGTCAAACAACATGAGAGGAGAAAACTGCGGAGGCGTCAGGTCGTAAACCCGGAGCGACGGAGTGTCAGAAGGTCGTTTTCTGCTCAGATGCAACTGTCTTTTAACACTGTGTTAAACATGTAGACTAATTAAACGCTGGTAAATAACAGTGTTTGTCCTTGACCATGAGTTTGTTTTACAGTGTTAGAGAGCTGCAGGCTCTGTACGCAGGGATGCAGCTGTTACCCATGATATCAGGCCTGACGTCACAGCCCATCTCTCCCATGCTCCTCTGCTTCGCTGGCTTCTTCTCCTCACGCTCACATTTGTTTGTGTTTGTGTGTCCACTCACATTAAAAACCAGGTCAGTTGTTATATTTAACAGGAGAGTTCACAGCAGATACTTCCAGCTGGCAGGAAGGAAGCAGTGACTCTGCATCCAGGACTGTTTCCTCTCGTCATCTGACTCCTTTATCCAAAACACAGCGAGGTACTAAAGATACAATAAACAATGTAAGCAGTATTTCTTCTACAGAAACACTGAATCAGTTGATTCCTGCTGAGAATCATCACCTCAGTCTGTAGCTTTGTGCAGCTTTCAGATACATTTCGTTTATTTCTTTCGTCCTTTAGACTGCTGCTTCTTTAAACAAACGGTACTTTACCTGCAGAACATCAAACAGCACAGAGAAGCTGGTGGAGGTGGTCTGTGGCCACTAGGGGGCACCCAAACAAGCAGATAACCAATATGAAGTCCTCTAAATGTCCTGTGTAATCTAATGTTGTACAACAATAAGGAGTGACTGATTAGTTTGTGTCATGAGGGTGGTGGACGAGTTCAGATCCACATTCAGAGGGCGACTGCAGGAAGGACGACATTGTCTCTAGAAATGGAAGTGTTGGTTGGTCCATCACTTCGGTCCAAACTTAAATGCCTAAACAACTATTCACGTTCATGTTCCCTTCAGGATGAACGGTTAAAACTTTGAAACGTAATCTTGTTCTATCAAAATGTTCAGTTCACTTCTCTCCACCTGTGTCACCTGAAAAAATCAATTCTCAGGTGTTGTGGAATAGAGGGGAATCATTTTAACTTTTGGGAAATCTGACTGCAGTCTGTGGCTCTGTTTCAACTGTTCAAACAGATCAAACTAATGGTTATTTTCATAATTGTGTACTTCAGTGTTTGGTTTATGCACAGAACAAATTCAGTTGAAATCCTGAAAATATTTCCATTTGAAAAGTCAGAAACAGGACATTTTTGCCACCTCTGCTTAGAAAATGCTTAGAAAAAGAAATTAAAACCAAGTGTCGTTCCAACGCTTCATACTAATATAAATCCATTTGTGAGCCAGTGTTTTGAGCAGAGTGGATGGTGGAGGCTGCTGCAGTTTTCCGACCGTCGCTTCCAGGCCATTTTACACACTAACTGACTGGACTGCATGTTTGCAAACACACACACACACTGAGGAGGAAGTAGGACACTCAGCCCTTCATTCATGTCAAACACACATTATAAGTGGGTCGCTCCACACTCGAGGCGACTGAATCTGCGTTTCACTGAGATGACGACAGTAAACTTCATTCTGAAAACGAGCCCTGGTCTCTGTTAAAACTGGACCTCCTGCTGGTGACCATCAGCTTTTGTCTCGTTTGTGCCTCTGTGGGGGATTTCTGCATGAAAATCAATGCTGTTTGATTTCAGTATCAGAAGCTGCATTTGCTCAGCTGGTTTTAAGCAAAAAAGGATTATCATAATAGTGATAGTTGACTATTCAGCTCTACATATGAAGATATTAACGATACTGAAACATGTAGACGTTATGAGAACAGCACACTGAACTGACAGTGAAAGTCGAGTTGCTGCTGGCTTCTTCCAAAATAAAACCGCCTGGTGATGTGGAAGAAGTTTGATTATTAACCTTCAGGGAAAAAGAGCAGAGACATACATGAGACAAATAATTTAAACTGACTCATTGTTTTTTACTAGAGACAAACGGTCTAAAATTAATTCCTGTATTTGTTCTGATGCCAGTTGCCCACTGAGCAGCCACAGTGGTACTAATGTTTAGATCACACATCGTGTTTCTGGACCTCAGTGTTTGAAGTGTTGTCTTCTATCTGAAACAATAGACCAAAACCTATTCATGAAAATATTCAGTGCACCTTCAGCAGAGTAGAGTATTTCTTCATATCAGTTGAAAGAAGATATTCTGACCCTTTTTTCCCTGAAAAAGTGCTAATGTATATTTTTCTCTTTTATCATATTGTTTTGGTTCCATTTTAATTTTACTTTGGTCACATACACTGATATCTAGTGACAAATCTAATGCAGCTACGTCACAAAGACTACATTATTTGTTTCACAGTAATAAATCTGAGCAGCATCTTTGGGCCAAAGGTGATAAAACCAGAGGTCGTTCACAGTCAGACGAGAATGTGTCAGAATGAAAACACCAGGCTACAGTTGACGTGGTAATAGACGACTTTTGTTCCAAGTGGTATTACTGTTGGTGCCGCTGACACAAAGACCAGACTGTCCAAAGCAAGAAACAATCGTAAGAAAGTTAGAACTAGAAACCCTGATCTCAGTGAGATAAAGGTAGAGCTTAATAATGTGCAGGAATTTGGGCATTAAGGTTTCATTCACTGATTTATCTACGATTTAAATACTAAAATCCTCTTCTCATTCCTCCCTGAGACCAGGCTCTTTAACAGAGACCTCATGCTAGAAACAAGACCTCAAATCAATAAACCATTACATCAAACCAACTGCTTCATGATCTCTGCTTGTTACTGTGCCCACAAGAAGGAAAATGCTTCATGGTTAAATTGAACACAAACTGGAGACCACTGAGTTCATCCAGTTTAAATCCCTGACAGTCTTAGACCTTGATCGTGTTACCGATGTAAAAACGAGTTATTCGAAGAAACTCCATCGTCTGAGCTCTCTGATGCTCCTTCGTCTGTTGCCATGGCGTCCGAGGGTGACGGTGAACTCGGTGGGATGGGTGGCGTTTAGCGGGGCTTTTGTGTAGGAAGGCATCTGCAGCGTGTCGGGGGCGACTTTTCTCATAATTATAGATTTTACTGACACATCTGAATGTCATGTTTCAGCAGCAGCAGCCTGTGAAAAGCCTCAGAGTGGTGAGGAGGGCCGAGAGTAACAGCAGTGGAACCAGATCGATACCAGAGGTCACTCTGCAACAACACTCTACAATAAGATTGTCCACTCTGCAAAAAAACACTGAGACAGGTTTTTGTTTGACAATAAACTAAGTCAATGACAAACCTGTTGCTCCTGTAAGTTTGCATTGTGAAAGAACATATGATTGTCTAGTCCTAAAGTATAAAACAAGCACCACAAAACCCGACAAATGGCAAAAAGTGACGAGCATGACGAGGCCTCTTCAGTCTTAGAGACTTTGTGCTCTTCAACTACAGAGTTCTGTTTGGTTTCAGGGTTGTTTTTAATCATACCTTGTAAACAGAGGTAGGCTAGGAGTGCCTTCCTACACAGATCCAACCATTTTTGACATTTTTGGCTCTGATAACTGATATAGATGGTGGTGAGCACTGCACTGTCTTATGTTTGTTTAACAACCAAACCTACAACACATCACTTTCTCTGAATCCAGAAAAAGCTCCCAGACAACAAGAGATCAGAACAACAAAGGGACTAAACACAGGTTTGTTTCAGTGGATAAAAACAAAAAGAAAAAACTTCTCCTGGTTTAAATCCAGGTAGACGAGTTTGGGATAATTCCTCTTCTGAAACAAAGCCATCTGGCAGAGAGGACAACCACTCAGAGGTGCCTTTAGTCTAAATGCAGGACAAACTGGGTAACCCACTTGTTAAAAATTCCCATCAGCCTCTCTTTCCTTTTTAGCAGCGAGTCGGTCAATGCTCTACATCAGACCACAGAGGGAGCAGAAATGCAAATGAACCACTTTGATTCATAAAAGCTTCTCAGAGAACTGTCCTCTGCACTTCTAATAAAATGAAAGTAAAATAAATCTCCATCGGTGGCGGACATGATTAAACCTGTTTCACCAGGACGTTTAGTAACACTTTGTACTGGCTGCTGTGAAGCTGTGGGTTCACCAGTGGAAACATATTTTCAGGACACAGTGGTACTGAGCAGGTACTTGATGATATAACACAGCTTAACATTAATCCAGTAGAAAGAGCTGTGTCAAACAGCACATCACTCAACACTACTTGTCAGCCAGTTAACAGGTTTTTGTCCTTATATCATTGTGAGTGTATTGTGTCCTCATGTTGCTGAGTTACAGTGAAGCAGTAATATTACCTTTTGTAACCGCTGGGAGGCAGCAGACCAAGCTGAAAACACAATACAGATAGTGAACTAGTTTGCTGCCTACATCCAAATCCATCAGTCACAGATCAACCTGAATTCATGTGACTAACTGATGAATCTCAGTCCAGTATTCCCTCTGTTTTCTCTCTGTGTTTGGCCTCCTCCTCCTCCTGAGGGAAACCTCTGGCTCTTTAGCTGCTGAACTCACTCTGTGAAATTATGTCAGATCTGATCAGACACTCTGAGCTGAAGTTATTCCACCTTCTCCTTCTCTGTCTCTGTGGCTCGTTGGTCTAGGGGTATGATTCTCGCTTTGGGTGCGAGAGGTCCCGGGTTCAAATCCCGGACGAGCCCCAGACAGAAACACCTCCTTAGACTGTGTGTTAGTCTTTAATGTTTCTCTGTCAGTGAAGTTCTTATGAATCAAACTGTGAGAATGAACCAGAGCAGATAATGAGCTGTAACTCACTATAAAGCTGAGTAAAGACGAGAGGAGCTGCAGATTCAGCTGATAATTCTCTGTAGGTTCATCAAAACTAACGACTCCTTTACCGCTATCATTTCGTATCCTAATACAAACTGATTATGGCCCATCCATCACCACTTATCCTTACGGGTTGCAGGGGGTTGGAGCCAATCCCAGCTGTCACTGGGCCTGATTGCAGCCTCTTAAAGGAAAACACGCCTTTAGAATAGAGATGGTCCTTACACCTAATGTCCCAATTTAAATTTAGACTATCCAACTACTCAGTGTGGAGTATGGACAGTCACCGGCTCACCAATGCAGCAGGAGCTCGGCTCTACAATGAAGCAACGGCACAAAGCACAAAGTTAGAGAGCTTTTATGTCATTAAAAGTGTCAAATATTTTTGGTTCATTGTGAAACTGTGGTGGGCTGCCACAGTCTGGGTAATAAACAGGAAACACTGGGGTAAACAACTGGTTTAATCTTTGTTGTTGAGCACAATAAAACATTTGTTGGATCAGAGTCTCAGAGGTTAATCTATAGAAAGTGAACATTTCAGCTCCTCCTCGCTGAGCTTCCGTCTGCTCACAGAGAGGATGTGTCGGACTACAGAGTCTTACTTTGTCTTCTTTAAGATAACAGGGATTACAGGAAGATTAAATTGTGTTGGCTGCCCTCAATACAGGAAACACCACACAGACAGGAAGACAACACATCAGCTCTCGACTCAAACCACAATACAGCTCTAACCGTGCAGTCATGTTTCTAATGCCTCCTTTCTGCTGATGTCTGTTGGCAGAGATCATAGGTTCCAGACCATTGATGAAAAAAGACCATAACGTCTCTAAAAACTTGTGGGACCATGGGTTACTAAAACTGATTTCATTCCTGTATAAAATCAATATCCACTACAGTGCGTTCCCACACATCGTCCCCTGAGGAGCTGCTGCAGTTGGTTTCTTCACCTCTTGAGATTCTCTGTAAGAAACAAGCAACACCTCCGTCCTGCTGGACAGGCAGCGTGGGAGGACGCACAGCTGAGCAGCTCAACACAAAGAACAAATCAACAGTCACTAACGTGATCTCTAAATCCTGAGAGGCTGTAGTTTTATTAGCCCAAGACCAGACTGATTTCAGTGAGTAAAAGCTGGACTGATGTGGTATTTGGTTCGTTTACTGGCGTCTCCAACTCTGGTATCAGGTGATGTTGTGTTGTGTTGTGTTGTGTGTTTGAGCTGGAGGTCATGAAGGAACTGGAAGCAGCTGTCCGCTGTATTTAGATTATATAAATCCTGCTCCATCCTCTCCACCTGACACCACCATGTGTTTTATATAAGGTTTTTGTATTTTTTGTTTATGTTGTGTTATCTCAGTGATCTCTGTTGTTAGAATCCAAACCTTTGTTACAAATTTTTTAGTTAATTTCTCATTGTGTCTTTGTATTTTTAACTATTTATCAAAATTGGACATTGGAGAATTATTTTTCTTGGCACCATTTCAAATTTCGTTGTATTTTAAAACAAAGACAATAAAGGCTTTCCTCTTTCTCTTCCCTTATTTGCTATGGTCTCAGAGCCAGGGTCATTAAAATACCAAAGGGGACAAGAGATTTACCAATGCAGAGGCCTTTGGTTAAACAATGCAAAAAGAAAAGAGGAAAAAAACATTGAACCAGGTTCAACTTTTGCAACTTCATGGACTGGTGGGAAGCTCTGACATCAGCTTTTTAATCAAACCTCAACCTTTCAAATTCAAGAAGCTGGTAAACCCTAATTATCCTATCCACAAAAATCTGGTCTGACGGATCGATGACACCATCAACTTCACAAACTAGAAACAACAAACATAAACTGATCCCAGATGATGGAGTTTCCCAAGGGCACTTAAACGTATCACACCAGCATTAGCATGCAGCAGCAGCAGAGTGTGAAGTTCAGTGTGAAGGATTAGCTGGTTCCAGCAAGTTTAAAGTCTCAGAAAGTTCATAGAAATGAACTGAAACCAAAAGCTGCCTGAAAGGAATAAAATCAATCTAAAGGCTGACTGTATGATTTGGTAATTGATGAGCACTGATGAAAAATAACGGGCGCTGCAGTAAACAGGCTAAAACATGTTAAAACATGTTTTGTTTTGTTTTTTATGAAGAAAAAAGGTCGACCAGCTTCGTCTCTGCCCTGATAGACTCATCACAGACAACCCCATTTAACCACCTACGCCCAAAAACCACAAAATACGCCTGCAAACTATGTATGACCCCTTCGCTGAAGTTGCATTAACACTGCGGCAAACGACCGCAATATTTTGGGACACAAAGAAGAGTCCCGTGGGAGGGGGGATTTCCCGCTGCTTAAATCTGGAGCAGTGAGGGGATTATTCTTCCGGCGAGCCGGAGAGGAGATGAAGAGACGGAGAGATGAGGGAGAGCGTGGAGGGAAGGATAAGCTGCTGCGCGAGAGGGGAGGTGGAAGGGTTTGTGGTGGTGGTGGGGGTGGGGGTTTGATCTGATAAAGTCAGTCAGAGTCTTCAGAGAGTTGGAGCTTTGCTTTCAGAGCAGAGCCTTCACATCCATGGTACAATTCAACCGACAAGGGTTAAGGAGCTGCCAATGGCCAATGAAGTTCAAAGTTCAAGTTCAAGTTCAACATTTTCTCTCCAGCTGAGATCAGAATTACTCACCACTGTTATTTATCTGTCCATGGATGATCACATGACCTTTTAATCCCTGAAAAAGGGCAAAGATCAGGCTATAGACCATCCTGTTTGCTGTGTATCCAATACACATCACTTCACTGCACTGTGGCAACAAAACCTGGTAGACTAAAGCTTTCTGGTACAACCTCACCTGCTCGCAAGGTGCATGGAGACAGTACAGCAGTCTGCAAGCGTCAAAGAGACTGACCCTGATGAAGGCCACAGGCTCAAACACTTGTAGCATTTTCAAGAACGCCTTAAAGCTGAAACACCATCTAACTGACTTTCAATTGAGCAGAACTTTCTTAAGCACAATTTAGGACACACAAGTATTGTCTAAAAATTACTGAAAATGAAACTAAATTTATAAAAGATGTCCCATTTTATATACATCCCAATTTGCAGAGGCAACACTGATCCAGAGCTTCTTCAAGTGTCCTGATATTCAACCCTTTTGATCTGGTATTTTTGATATTGTCTCCAAAGTCAGTGCTGCTAATTCAGAATAAGATATTCTACTTCATCTTCATCATCTTTACCTCATCTCAATAAACAATGAATCCACATCTCAGAAACTCTTTTTCACCTGCTCCCTCATCAGAGGAAAAAATAATTCTTACTAGACGACTTAATTAACACCTCACAGTCTGAGAGGATTTGATTTGCTCTGAAAAACACATTTTCTCAGTTTGACAGGAGTCGGCAGCCCCTTATTACGTATCTTACAGCTTGAAATCACAGGACACACATCTACACCTAACATGTAACAGTGAAAGCTTCTGAGTGGGTGAACATGTACAGAGACGTGTGTCAGACCAAGGAGGTAGGATTATCTAGATTCCCTGTTGGGGATGACGTCTTTAAATTGCTTTGTTTGCACATTCAACCCTTAAAGAAAAGTCCAACACCAATAGAAATTCACTTTTCTATCACTATCAGCGTTCCCAGAGATACAAAACATCCGGGTTGCCGTAGGGGACAGCAGGCCTGGAAGGAGGACAACAAACAAAGCTTCCTCAATACAAGCCGCCTTCAGCTCATTCCCCACAATCTTCCCCTCTCTTCATTTCTAATTTGCAAAGGAGTCTTGGCACATCGGAGCTACCCACGCCGCTGGCAACACCATGACGCCAAACTCCATGGCTCTGGTTTTATAATGGAGGGGAGGAGTGGAGGAGGGAAGGCATAAATGAGACAAAGGATGACGGGAGAATCTTCTGATATGATGCACACAGGAGGGGAGATCAAGAGGGAGACAGAAAGCGAAGGGGGAGGGGGAGGTTTTAGTATGAACAGGAATAACGGCGTGATGAAGCCCCCCTCTTCCCCTCCAGGGAGTGTCGACGGCCGACGTGCTCCTCCGAAGCCGGCAATACTTTAATTAGAACAACATAAAGCCTTCAAGAGCAGAGCTGAGGAGAGGAGTAGGACTGAGCGGAACAAAGAAAGCTCAGCCTAGACTCATCCTCTGGAGACCATCAATATTCACAGCAAAACTCATGGGAATCTGGCAAGTGATATGGCCGATTGACCAACATTGTCATCAGTTGTGGGGTAAAAAAGAAAACAACTATGACTAAATGGTTTGTCAAAACATGATCTTGACTGTTAGCAACCACCACAGTGTCAACGAAAACCAGATCAGATCTGTGAACAGCAACACAGAGATAGATTAGCAAGTAAATATCTAATGATTAAATCAATCAGTGATGACTCAGAAACAGAAGTTAACCACGTCTTCAGTTTTTTTTTTAGAAATGACCAGAAAACAGAGCTGTAGACTGGACTCAAAGTTGATTCAAATAAATGAGGACTTCAAACAAGTCGAGACTTGACTTGGATTTTTTCTGACAGACCTCAACTTGTCTCAAATTTCTTTAGATGTAGCCTCATCTTTGGAGACTTTAACCTAGTCTCATATTACTTTAGACTTGACTGGGACTTGATTCAAATAACTTGAGATTTGACTGACTTTCCTTACATTTACATTTGGCTTTTATCCAAAGCAACTCACAACTGAGGGACAACACTGCAGCTTCAGACCTTGAACTAAGAACTAAGTCTGTTCAATAAGACAAAGAACAGGAGATACAGTAAAGAAGTTGGCGGTCAGTGTTAGTCCGGGTGTTAGAGGTGGAGCTCTCAGAAGAGATGAGTCTTCAGAGATTGTTGAAGATAAAGAGAGATGCTCCTGCTCTGATAGGATCTGGGGGCTGGTTCCAACACCAGGGAACCACAAACCAGAACAGTCTGGACTGAGAACGCTTTGTGTGCAGGGATGGTGACGCCTTGGTCTGAGAAGGAGCAGATCTTGTCGATCTAGATCAAGATGTCGACTTCTCAATAACTGAGTACTTGATGTGTACTTGCACTCCCAGACTTGAGATTTGACTTAGACTTGGTCTTGTCCAGATAACTTCGGGTTTGACTTGGACGAGCCAAATTATTTTAGTTTTGGCTTTGTCTTGAATAACTTGAGACTTGACTTTGACTTGACTCTTAAATCACTAATGACCTAACATAAGACTTGTCACAAATAACTTAAGCCTGGACTTGAACTTGTTCTGACTTAACTCAGACTTGATTCAAAAGACTTAAAATGGGCTGTACCAACACAGCCACCAGGGGGAGTGTAACACTGCCTTGAAACCCTTAGAGGACAATAACATCAACTCTGATTCTCTGAGGCCGTTACTCATGGACTGAAGCCTCCTCGACCCCTTCAGGGACCAGTGGAAATTGATTGTTTTTGCCACAGTGGAGGTCCAGGACTGAACCACGGGACGAGGCAGAGATTTATGAGCATCACACTCTGGCTCTCTGCAGAGGAATGTGTCCTCATATCTCCTCCCCAGAGAAAACCACTGAGGCTGTGGTTAGAGGAGTCTGAGGAGAGGGATGAAGACTATCACTGTGCAATATTGACCAAACCTCCCCCCAGGGAGTGTTTATGTTCTCCTCTCACTTCACACTGTTATTGATTTTCTCTGTATGCATGAACGTCTATGAGGAAGAAGGAGAGAATAAATTCTACATACAGAAATATTTAAAGATGCAGACTATGGATGAAAACTGCGTGAAAAAGGAGAAAGCGAGTGAGAGGGAAGGTTAAATATGCAAAATATTTCTGACAGAGATGCAGCTGTAAACTGGGTGATGATCATAGATTCTAGCTCTGCAATAATCGATTAGTCGCTCAACAGAAAAATAACCAGCAACTATTTTGAAAATGAATTTATTTTTTCAGCAATATTTTGAAGCAAACATTTACTGGATCCAGCTACTTCATTATCGATTGTTATATGTGATCATACATTGAGCATCTTTGGGGTTTGGACTGTTGGTCTAACATCGTCTTTATGGTATTTTTCACTATTTTCAGACAAAATGTAACATTTGAGGACTTCACCTTCGGGTCCAGGATTCAATGATATCCAACATTTTATGGACAAAACAATTTATAAAGAGAGAAACCAGCAGATTAATCAGTGATGAAAAATTATTTTCAGCTGAAGAATGTTGTTTTTCAAATCAAGAAGTGGAGGGAATATTCTAATGCTTAGCTTGTTTAAGTGGTGAAGGCAATGTGATTATAAATCAACAGGAAACACTGGGGTGAACTGGACAAACTACACAACTACCTTGTGCAGAGATCAAAGTAGGATTTGCTTTTTGATAAACAGCTAACGACGCTGATTCTCCAGTCGCTGCATTAAACCACCACAGAGGACACAGCTACATAAGGACATTAAAAGAGCTGCAGTCACATGTCAGACGATGAAATAAAACCGTTTGGAAAACATGATTGTTGCGTGTGTTAATGTGCTTCCTATACATTAGTATTTAAGTTTATTCACTGAGTCTATTTCCATTTAACTTTGTCACATTTTGCTCAGTGCACCAACTTCTCCACCTCATCCAAGTGTGTTTTGAGGTTTTCTTTTTTGAATTTCCAGCATCATCCCTCAGGGTTTTTCTTTTATGCACAAATTGAAAATAACGGTGAACTGATCAAAAAGATGGAGATATATGACAGCAAAAACAGATAAATATGGCTATGTATTTTCTCGTTAGATGGGTGAAGCTAGCTCGCTAACACCAGCTTTATTCACCTCAGCTGGGCAGCACAGAAAAGGACTGACAACTGAAACGTGAAGATGCGGCTCAGAGCAAGAAACACCTGTAAAACCCAGAGCTGATATCAGGGGGACCTGCTTTTACCTGTGCTAACATCAGCTAGGTTAGCTTGCTAACGTTAGCACCAGCTGGCATCAAACTTAAAGGCCATCTCCTCTTCTCTTTCTCGTCACAGGTGTTAAAGTTACAATCATTCAAAACTGAGAGAAACAAACTTTAAGCTGTGAGTTCACTCAGGAGGAGTCTGGGTTCGAACTTTTCTCCTTGACTCGGAGGCTTTGCGCCACAGAAAACCTGGCTCTGTGTGGAATGACTGTTATTATCCAATATTATTACCATCATTATCTCTTCTGATAAGCACCCTCATTAAGTGGATCTAATTTCAGCGCTCACAGTGTACGCACATTACCCACTGAGTCTGAGGCAGCCTGGGATTCCTGCTCACTGGGTTTAATGGAGTCCATAACTAACACACACACACACACTGCATCTATCAGACCAGAGGAATTCACTGTGTGTGTGTGTGTGTGTGTGTGTCTGCACTCAGGCCAGATACCACCTACGCTTGACACTTATAAACTCAACTCGCTGAGTGTGTGTGTTTGTGTGTGTTTGTGTGTGACAGAGTTAGAGCCTGCCAATCCTAACTCCTGCCCTCACACTCACTGCTGATAGTGTGTGTGTGGGTGTATTGTGTAGTGTGTCAGATGTGTGTGTGTGTGTGCAGAGCGAGCAGCAGTGCCCAGGAATTTTCTGTGCACACTGATGCAGTACTTTATGTGTGTGTGTGTATCAACACTTCCTGGTAATCCTCAGCCTCCACTACTTGACAGTCTTCTGCCTCCAACTCAGAGCTGTCAGCACTGTCGGCCCACTGGAGGTCAAAGGTCACTGAAGAAACATCACTTTTGTAGCACTACCAGACTCCATTGACAAAAACAGGGATTTAACCAGGAGCTGCTGGAATGCCACTGCCTCCATCTGTTAGTGTGTCTGTGTTACTGTGTGGTACTTTTACTTCAGTAAAGTATCTGATTACTTCTTCCACCACTGAAAGTCACACAGTAACACAGACACACTAACAGATGGAGGCAGTGGTATTCCAGCAGCTCCTGGTTAAATTCATGTTTTTGTCAATGGAGTCTGGTATGGTGATATATAGCAATCGGTTTGATTCAAAACGATGGAAAAATAAGGTCCAGGTTCAAGTTACCCTTTAAGAGCACAGAGTCAATGATTAACTGATTAATAAAAAACTCATGCAGCCCTCAGGTCAAAACACTACAAAACAAACGAGGACTTCCACTCGCGACTTCGTCAGCCTGGAACCAGGTCATCGGTCTGACTGAATCAGAGTCTGGTCATCGCTGCTGAACGATATCCCACTGACACTAAACGCCAAGTCAGATCCACGACCTCCCAGACGAACCCGCCGGCAAATACACGCAGCGGCAGGAAGTGATTCACATCCAGACATGTCACTTTGTAAAGAGACGTCAGAGACACTTACAGCAGCAGAACAGGTTTCAAGTCCTGCAACAGCAAGACTGAAGCTAGTTTTATTCCATTAAATGTCCAAACCCACAGATAAAAAACAGTAGAATCTTCACGTTTAAGAAGCGTGAACGACTGACGCTTTAACACAACGGTGCGTTCACTTACATGACGTGTTTTTAAAAGAGTATTAGATGTTTACAATATTTTTATCGTCAACTTTAATAAAACAGAGGATGAAACATATGACTCTTTAAGTATTTCCATGAATAAATATCAGCCATCAGGAAAAAACTGATCTTGTAATTGGCGTTCTGTGTCTTCACTTGTGAGGACCATGAGATGTGGCTGAAAGCACCAGAAAAGGCAAGTGAGTGGCCCTTGAGTCAAGATTTAATTTCCGAGGAACATTTACACTGATTTCCTTGATTTCCTGGAGGGAAAGTTTCAGAACACCTGAACGCACCACGAGAGGACGTCACAAAGATCAGTCCTTTCTCCATCAGGTTTTTCTTTATTAGAGGTTCTTGCTTGAATTCTTTATTTACAGTACTCCTGAACAACTGAAAGATTTCTTCTAAAGGATATCAGGTCTCACCAGATCTCTAGAAACTTTTCTTTTTGTTTCTTATGCCCTAAAAACCTTTCTTATTTCCTCCAGGCATCAGGTAAGTGGTGACATGTGAGCTCCTGCTACTCGACCTATTTTAATCCTGTTATTTTAACTTCCATGTGTCAGTATCGGCTCCAGCATCGGTCTGAGTCCTGTGTAACTCGTCCTGTGTTGGCTGCACACAGTCCCAGTTCACGTCAGGCTGAGGGAAGAGTGTGTTCATGTCAGGGGAAATCTTGGCTAAAAGCCTGGTTAAACAAAGCCTGGTTACAGCGCTGGGGCGTGGCTCGGCGTGGCATTCGCCTCCACAGCGGACGCCCGTCTGAAAAACAAGCAGGTGTGCATGCCATTCCTTATACGGCAGCTTCACGCAGACAGACGGGGAAAAAGAAGAGAAAGAAAGAGACTTAAAGAAGGAGAGGAGAGTGAGTTACAGAAACCCGGGCCGGGCCTTGTTGTTGTTGTTGTTGTGGTACAAAGAGGAGGAGGAAGTGTTGTTCTCGCAGCTCGTCGGGGCTGAAGGCAGCGGATCGTCATGTTCAGCAGTTACATAAGACGCGCAGAGTTTTCTCTCCCTCAAATGTAACCTCATTCACTGTCGAAGCCTCCAGCTGCATTATTTAGACATAAAGCAGTGGAGTGCTGCTTCTCATGTAGAGGACTGTCAGGTCTCTGCACAGTAACACAGATCTGAACCTGTTTACTGACGATAAACGATAAATCATCTTCATGTCACTTTCTGCCGACCTACTCAGAGAAGAGTTTAATCAGCGACCGTAGGACTGCCGCCTAAAAGATGGTGATCCTGATTCCTGATCGAAGACCCTGATTCAACAACTCCTTACACTTCTTTTAGCCGCCTCACAAAAGTCACAAAACTGACTGTGATGGAAGTAAAGACGTGGTGGAGATGAAGGGCAGAGCGATACTCTCAGCTCCAGCATCAGGTGAGTTCTACCTGCTCAGAGCTGCAGCCCACGCAGCTAAATCAAAAACTACCTGTGCTACGGCGAGTTAAAACCGTCAGAGGCACTCCACGGTGCGGTAGGATTTTATCACTTTACATCTGCATGAAAAACAAAAACGAATCGTCATATTGATCCAAATCTGATGCTGCTACAACACCTGTCAGAGACGACTCAGAATGAACCACTCGATCCCTGGAGAGGCATGTTTCAGCCTTTATGACGAAATGGATACGGTGAATGGACTTTTGGACTTTTAGGTTAGAGATAGGGCCACAGATGCCACCAAAAAGTTTCCCTTTGCTGAACAAGTTAAAAGTACCGCAGCTGAATACTTCCAGAAATGGAAGTCTGCTTTTAAAAGAAGAACGTGGTGATGTACTCACCTTTCCTGCACCAGAGCCAGACATTCACTTCACTCTACATGCTGACAAGGACAGATGTGGTGGACACAGCTGTACAGGCTGCTGTTAATCAACTTACAGAAATAAAAAGCTGCTAAACATCTGAATATTTTTCAATCTGAAGAGACAAATCTTGAGTTAGCTGCTCATAGGAACCACCGACTGAGCTCCTCTGCTTCTCTTTATTATTGTTCTTCCTCCTTTTTGTCGGCGTGCTACAGCACCTGCATATTTTCAGCAACAGAAACAACTCAAATATCAAATTGCGCAGCTTTTCCAGGACATTTCAGCTCTTGCTGAAAATATCTCCAAAGGGCGATTTCATATCAGTTTTAATACTTGAATAAATTAATGGTATCTTATGGGAGATCAGCTCAACTTTCTTCAAACCCACTCAACTTTTCAGGCTAGCAGCAGCTGGCAGCAATCACACATATTGCAAATTTCCCAGAACCCAAAATAATGTCTTGAAATGTTTGTTTTTTTCTAACCAACACTCAAAACCCACAGAGATTAAGATTTATTCACAATGACAATGAGCAGCTCAACTTATTCAATATATTTGTGCAGCTGGAAAAAAGTGACTTAAACAATAAATCGATTATTAAAACAGTCAAAGCCAGTTGACTTAGTTTGTAGATTTTTCTGTTTCATGGAGGAAGAGGGAGGTTGTGATCCTGTGTCATTAAAGACAGACGCTTCCTTCTGTCAGTCAGGTATCACCACGTCTCTCTTCAGTACGTTAGATTCTGGACGCCTGAACTGTCCAGAAGATGCTGCACGAAAACAAAACAGAAACAGATGTGAAGTTGGAGCTGAATTTAAATCAGGTCCAACAATATGTGTCCTGTAGGACGCCCAGTGCAGAGGCTGCAGGAGCTGCACAAACAAGGTGTGGAGGAATGTGAGCAATGTGTCAAACTGTCTGCGCACACAGGCAGAAAATCCACCGCACACAATGTTACGAACACACAGAGAGCACATCTGTCTGTGAGCGGGAAACATCATTTAATTAGTGAAGGAAACAGGCTGCGAAAACAAGGCAGCGGAAAGATAAAAGCAGGAGAATTAGTCAACGCTCCAGCAGTGACGGAGGACGGCCTCCAAACATCACAGCCCTCACTATCTGAACTGCTTTTATTCTGACGCTCCTCTGCACTGGATGTAAAAGTGCAGCGATTATCTTTTACATCTTTCATTTATAAAAGTCGTCCTCCGCTGCCTCTCTCTTATCGCACATATACAAGGCCTGGTGATAAGTTCATAGTCTGAGGCAGGAGGAGATGAGCTCTGTAAAGTTTGAACATAATAGCTTCTGTGGTTTTTCTGTTCCAGCAGAGAGCGTGGACACTGGCCTCTGCTTGACCCGAGGACATGGTGGCATCATCAGAGGGTGACTCTTCTTACAGCGTCGTGAAGACGTGAGCTGCTGAATTTTACCACTGAATCTTGTCGATCGTGTGCAGAAGTCGAGACGTAGGCAGACGTAGACAAACACCTCACGATTAGATTCGATTACAGTTCAGTTTTCTAACTGTCTGACTACTTGGTACTCTGATAACTGATTGCTGTGTGCAAGCTCTGGTTCTCTGTGACTGAATACAAACGCTAATCGTTGACGATAAAAGCTGCGACAGAGTTTGTAATTCACTTCGTCCTTTGAGTCTGAGTTGCGTTGAAGTTTTGACGTGGCTTCCTCGATGATCCTCTGGTCGGTGGTTTTCTTCCTCCTCCAGGTGAGAACTTACGTTCGTTTCCTCATGTTTGTCATGTTTCCAAAATATTTTAGTTTAGTTTGTCACCACATGCAGACAGTGTGGCTTTGGACCAGGTCCATTTTTGAATCGATTCAGAACCGCCCACGATTCAATTTGTCCCGCCTCCGGGTGTTGTTCAGAATAACCACATGCTTCTGCATCACATCATCAAACTACTCCACCTGTGCAGCCAAGACCAGATACCATTTTCTTAAAGTTGTAGCTGCTAAAAAAAGTGTTAATAAGATGAGTTCTTGTTGTCTGAGGTGAGTTTGTGTGTTTGTTTGTCCCCAAAGACAAACTGATGATCACATGGTCGGAGGTCTGCGTCCAATAAACTGAGTGAAAGCTGCTGTAGTTTTCATTTTAGGTTTTAATTATATTTTGCTTCCAGTGTTCAATCAGCAGGAGGTGAAGCAGAGCTCTGCATCACTGTTACCGTCCATTCAACTGATCTGTACGTGGTTATTAGTTATTACTGAGTGATTATTAATGCTGATTGACTCAGCTGAATGTGTGGTTAGTGTTTTAACTGAACTCTTCCCGCCTCCGTCAGCTGATCCCAGGACTCCATCTCTCCTCACGTCGTCGTCCTCTCGCTCATGTATTTATAGCCGAGGCCGGAGAGGAAGGAAGCCGAGCGGCAAACATCCTCCTGAGCTGCAGCGACGAGAGCGAAACCCTCACAAAGCTCACGCATGACTTCACCTCAATGTCACGTCCCAGCAGCCCTCACCTCCTCCCTCCTCACCTCCTCCCTCCTCCCTCCTCCACCCTCCACCTCCCGGGGCCAAAAACTGTTTTTTTATTTCAGGGTGTAACTGAGCGATGGTAATGCCCATAAAGGTGGTTACACAGAGATTTACCCAGAGTTCCCCTGTGCTCTGAGAGGTGGTGACCGTGACATCCAGAGCATATGAACATTTTGCTTTAATAAAGTTTAATAAAATCATGGAGAGTGACAGGATTGGTCGACAAACTGATCAGTTGATTGACAGAAAATTAATCAGTGACTCTTAAATTAATCGTTTGAGTTATTTTTCAAGCAAAACTGAAAAGTTCCAGGTTTTTAAACGGAAGAATTTTCTGCTCGTTTTGCTCGTCTTAATGAATCAAAGTGAATATTAGGTCTGAATGACAAAACTGTGACTGTGTTTCCAGCTCCTGACTCTGACCCAGAGGTTCATCAGGTAAACGCCCACCAACAAAAAACACCTGGAGGGAAGCTGGTGATGAGGAAAATGGCCGCCTGGGGTCAACAACTTGCTATGTTAAGAGACAGAATACTATATCGCAAATCAAATCGCAATATTTCACAAGCTCTGCCAGTGTTCGTCCTGCTGCAGTCTGCTTCCTCAGGTGGTTGAACAGGTGAGTTGTGTTGCTCAGTCTCTGATCTACGATTTGTTCTAGTTTAAATCTGAAACACACGACGATCTGTTTAGTTTAGATCTTCACCTGATCCACGGTGCTGCCGGACTGATGTTAACTGAGTCTTAACTGTCAGTAACTGGATCCTGATTTTACCTCCTGGTCCTGCACGGACTGGATCTGATCAGTCGTGACGTCCCAGAAACAGTCAGAGACCGTCCCTCCTCCCACACAGACGACGACTTCTTTGTCTTCAGATAATAAAGTCTGAGTAATCTCTCTCCCATCTCGTGTGCCAGCTTCCTCTGCTTCCTCTTCCTTTCCCCCCGCAGAGGAAGTGACGCTCTCGGGCGTTCGCAGCCACGCGGCAGCAGAACGAATGGATTTACAGCTGAGATTGTCGGTCGACTCCGTCCCCGGCTTTGATCGGCTCAATGAGAAGGAAAATTAGAAATCAAACGGTGCTGCAGAGCCGTGGTTTGACATAGTCTCTGCCCTGTGGAGCAAAACCCCCTGGACCAGCCTGAGGACACAGAGAAACCAGTCGACAGGAAGTGATTCCCTCCACAGGTCAGCTGATGACTCTGACTTATGTAATGTAACACTGAGCTTGGACACTACAGCTGGTCATCAGAGAAGATAAAGACTCCTACACACTGTGAGATAACAGCCATCTCACAGGTTCACCGAGCGTCACAGCCAGTAAAATCTGCCTCAGCCTGCACAGCATCGACTCCGAGGACTGACGGATTACGTGATGAATATCTGGCGAGTCGTAGATCTGCGGTGTGAAAATATAAGGAAGAAAAGAAGCCAGAGAACAGCTGAGACAGGAATGTCATGAGTGTAAGTTAAACACAGGCCTGTGGGATGTGACGATGCGTATCAGGTGATTTCTTGAATATTAACGGACAAACTGGTCGAAAATAAACTCCACTGTTCATGTCGTTATTATTTTCCAGCTTTGAAAAGGGTTTTTCAGCTCTGTCCTGGTCAAACGCTGGTTCGTCACAGATATTTTGGATTTAATTCAGAGGAAGGTGACCTGAGGAAAAGTCAAATGATCGGTTCATCCTGAGGAGAGCAAGAATGTCTGAACCAGATTTTGTGCCGATTCGTCCAGAAGATGTTGGAATATTTTAGGATAAAGTGAAAAGGGTGTGTTTTAAAACTTTACAAAGGTTTCAGGCACTTTAGATGTTCAGATTCTTCTCCGTCATCAGTCCCATCAGGAGGCGTTTCTGTCCTTAAGAAACAAGACGAACGAGGACTCCTGCAGTAGATGTATCTGCAGTCACTTTGTGAGAATGTGGTTTGACACAGTCTTGTCTTTGGTGTCCAAAAACCTATAAATCACACGAGTAGAGGTGTTTCCTGGTGAGATACGAGACTCACATTTTTCACTTTAAAAATCACTGAATGTCTTTAACACAGAACTTTCGAACCACATGCTGTACTAACTGAGTTTCAGCCTTACACATGTCACCAGGCCTCTTTCATAAACCATGTGTCTGGATGACCTGTCAGGCCTGACCCGGACTGAGCGTCCTACAGAGGCTCTGAGGGTCCAAACTGAGAGGAAACCACCGGACACCGTCAGCAGACCGGCCTCAGCTCAATCACAGCGGATACACCAGCACCGACGTTTCGTGACTCAACCAGATCACGCACTACATGGAAATGCACCGTCTCTGCGTCCATTATCGGACGCGTTGCAGCGGGACGGCCAGTCCGATCATGAGGGGAGTCCTGAGCTAAACAAGGTCCAGTACCGGGTCCTGTCAGGGATTAAATGGAGCTGAAATGATGCTGGAAACAAAACACACCAAAATAAAATCAGACACTGACTGAGGGACTGAACGCGTTAGCTGCAAACGGTCCGATAATGGAACTAGATGTTTTTTGCGCTGCACAGGTAAAATAACACGAGGACAGGTAGACTCATTACAAATACACCAACACCACATTTATATCACACTCCACAAAATATCAACTGGAACCAAATGAAATGTCAATCACAGCTAACCTGGTTAGCAAGCAGCGCAGATACATTCTGAGGACAACATTACGCGAAACATCCATTTGAACAGTCATCGATTCTAGGTTCTCTCACCTGGCATTGGCAGAAGAACCACAGGAACAATATTCAACACCTTTAATGGATGTAGAATGACCTGTCCTTTAATCCGGCATTGTAATAATCACCCAATAAGCCTGTATAACAGCAAAACTGTACATTACAGCGTGAACGTGCGTCATTCCGCGTACACACCAACATACCCCGCAGGGCAGCAGCAAACAGCGCGAAGCATCCTTAAAAACAGAAATATTCTTAAACTGTGTGCTGTTCACTGGGATCACACCAGCGCCGAATTAAACACTGAATCTGTCTCACTCAAAACAAGTTATATTTGTTACTTTACCGTGAATATATATTCGGCAATCAGCGACGACACCACAAATTATGACATTCTTTAACGCGGTTTGGTTCAACGTCCTCCGCGCTCAAGACCGAGCGTAGCTAGCAAACAAAAACAACGTCCGACAATGGAAACCTCCGGGCTTACCTGCAGCTCGGCCCGCTCCACCTCCCACTGCGCCCTCTCCACCTCGAACCGGGCCCACTCATGCTGGAGAAAGTGTAAAATCCCCGGGATGCTGTACTGAGCCCTGGCCGCCTCTCCGCCGCCGACGTCGCCGGGCTGCGGAGCTTTAATATTCCCACCGCCGCCGCCGCCGGGAAGACCCGAGTTGTTGTTGCTGTTGTTGAAGAAGACACCGGGGCCCGCCTGCTCGTCCATGGCCGGACCGGAGCGACGTGGTTCGGGTTCGGTCCGGTGCTCTCAGCCGCTTCGGTAAAATATCCTCCGGAGGGAAGTGTAGTCCATCAACAGTCCGCTCCGCTGGGCAACACAACTCCTGTCTGAACCAGCTGTCAAACGACGAGGCAACCGTCGAGCTGACGGAACCATTACACGGCCGGACTTCCGCTCCGGACTTTCAAAATAAAACGCAAAGGCACTCTATGATAAAACTAAGAGTAGAAATAAATAAAGAATGTTTGGGGAAAATGTTGTGAATCAAAACTAATATGTTGTAATTAAATGTAATTATTACACATATACACACTCATGAACACATGTACACACACTTCTATTCATCCGTCTATTTATTACAAATATTAATAATACAGTGTTTTATCATTTTACAGTGAAACGACCATGGACTATCACACACTGCAGAGAGCATTTGTCTTTAACTTTGAACGAATGTTTAAAAACTTGACTCAAGGTCAACTTACCAGCTTTAATCTCACAGTCTTCCTCAGCAGACTAAGTTTGTCAAGAGGACAGAAAAACTAAAGATTGTCAGTTTGCACTGATGAGAATCAGAAAGAAGAAGCAAATTCCAATAAAGTAAACTCATTAATGACCAATTACCCGCATCATTAGAAACGTATTTAATGTTTGATTAATTAAAAAATCATTCCAGCATTAAAACGTGTCAGTTTTAAACAAATTAGGACCAAATTCTCTTAACTGAAGGTCTCTTATTTTGAAGGCTTAGCCATCAAATTTCCGGTGCTACTACACAAACCATGAAATAACTTGACAAACCTGTAAGATGACATCAACCTCACTCCGCCCCGCCCACTAAGGTAACAGCTCTCACCTCATTGGCTGACCGGGTGATCGTCAGGAAAATGATCCAATCAGAGACAAGAAGCGTCAGAAAAAGGTATGAATCAGACTGAAGGGTTCAGGTGTCTCAGTCCAGATTCAATGACTGACTGAGCTGCTGGATGTTGTTTATGTGTTTACATCAGTTTACAAACAAACAAACAACACTGCACCACATTCACTATGACTGACTCACAACTCACTTCAATGTGTAAATGTTATTCATGTAGAAAATGGGTCGAACAGCTTCTGACGCGAGTTCAGCTGAAACAGAAAACAATAGAAGACGAGTCTTTACTCTGATTTAGATTAAAAACTGATCCATCACTGAATCATGTTTATGAAACCAGAAGTAAAGTTCTCACAGTTTCCAGGTGGAAGTGAACTTCTGTGAGTGGCCACCAGGGGGCGACAAACCAGGAAGACTAAACTTCTGTACAGTGACTTTACCACAGAGAGTAAAAACACACCTGTTCCCGAAGCTGTGATAACTGACATGTCTCTGTCTCTGTTTATTTCTATATTATGTCATATGTCAGAGACAGTCTGTGTTTTTATCAGGTCCACAATGGAAACAAGTCTTTGGACTTTATTGTGTTTTTATTCTCAGTGTTTTTTTTGCTCTGGTCTGGTCTTGACCCCCCCCGCCCCCCCTAACCTGATTAGAGCCGCGGATGATTCGCGCTGTGACTGCGGCCATGTGCTAATCAGCTGATGCGCCGCAGCCGCCCCCTCCTCTCTATTTAACTCCAGCTCGGCTCAGACCACATGTTGATCCGGACCTGGTCTCTGCTGCTGCTGCTGCCTCCATCACACACTCACTCACACACACACACACCATCATGCCTCCGTTTGATAAAACCCCGCTGCAGAGCAGACCCTTCAAACAGAGGAAGAGCTTCGGTAACAAACACACCGCAGAAACACCGCAGAGGAACCTCCACACTCTTTAATCCTGACGGAGTTTGTCTTTCTCTCCGCAGCTACCAGGAAACAGGAAGTGGCAGGAATCAGGTCCAAGTTCCCCAACAAGATCCCGGTGAGTCTGCGCTCATATCGAATCGCTTCAGCTTGTTACTGTGATGGTTTTAACTGGCGCTCTCACCTGTGGACAGGTGATCATTGAGCGCTATGAGCGGGAGAAGTACCTCCCTCCTCTGGATAAAACCAAGTTCCTGGTGCCGCATGAACTCACCATGACTCAGTTCGTCACCATCATCAGGTAAAACGAACAAAGTTTCTCTCACTTTGTGTTTTCAAATGGAAATGATGCTGGAGACATTCTGGATCGGACTATTTACTGGAGTGGTGCCGTCTAATCTCAGTCCAGAGAAGACCACAGCAGTTAACAGTTTAAACCTCAGATACATGTAATGATTCTTCAGAGAAGAAGAGCAGCAGATCTGATCAGTTTCAGCTCCTGATCAATAGTTTAAAGAGGGAAAAGTGACCTGGCTTTATCTGATTGATTGTTGTATTAATGATCAGCTCCCCTGGTTTACACAGAGCACAGAAAGATGTCTGTCACATGAGCTGTCAGCTGTGGGATCGGTCTATGTCCTGGACAAACACCAGCCTCCTCTGTCTTTGCTTCCCTGTCACATTTCTGAGCTGCCTCTGGTTCGTCATGATTACTCAGCAGAAACTCACACAGCATCTGTTTGTCCGTCCACACGCTGCAAACTCTTACACAACGTCCTGCGTGTCCCTGTGATCAGACGAGTCAAACATCTGACTCCTGCTCTGATGAAGTGATGCAAATTTATCTCGACACGGACTTAAAGAGGAAACCAGTGAGAAATGAAACGGTGTTTAAACCTGGGGTTCATGTCACTGTGAATAAAGATGCTCAGGGTTAAAGGTCACGTCTTTAAATTGACTTAGTTATTTTCCTCTTATCTGCAGCAGATCCATCAGGTTTCTGTTTGGAAAGGCTGAGACGATCTGTCTCTGAAGACACCAACAAACTGAATCTCCACTCAGTTTTTATTCAGTCTGTTCTTCAGCAGAGACGTGACGACTGAAGATCAGAGTAAAGACACTCCGCTCAGTTTAAACCAGTCTTCAGTCTTTTTGTCTGAGTGACCGTGAAACTGATCTCAGCCTCCATCTGGATCAGTTTCAGATCTTTGGCTCTGACAGTGGAGGTTTACTCCTGCTGCTCTCTGGGTTTGAATCTTTCCAGCTGTTTCCTCTTTGTATGTTTTTCCTCTCGGTCACGGTTACACAGCAGAAAGTGGCTGTTTGAGTCTGAATGAAGAACATGATGTGGTTTAGGAGCAGTTGTTTTTTTTTTTTAATGAACAAACCTCCAGTGAATCCATGTTGGTGTCTGTGGTGATTTAAATGTGACCTGGATCAGAGCTGGAGCTGAATCATCTGTTGGACGTGTCGGCTTCTCTGATCCACTGGTTTCTACTGTTGATCTGCTTCTGGTGAACTTTACAGTTTAAGTCTCATTAGCTGAGTTTGTGTTTCTGAGAACTGCAGTAGAACCTCTGTAGAACTTTGTGCAGCTGTTTGTGTTTAACTGTTTGAGAAGTCAGACTTTCTTAAAGGTGAGTATCTGGAGTCGGAGCAGGAGTTCAATTTATTTTCGACCAGTTGTTGACAAAATCTCAAGTGAAGAAGTTTTTATAATGTTTTTCTAAACACTTCCTGTTTTTAAAGCTGTGAACAGGACCTTGTTTTCTTCCTGCAGTGCATTGTGGGACGACGTTTCATCAGACACGCTACAGAATCAGATTTTATTCTTCATGCTGACGTGTAGTTGTTGAGGTTTTCTCCAACGTCCTGCTGGACGTCTCGTTAACGTCTGTCCTCTCCCTCAGGAACCGGATGGCTCTGCTGCCCACTCAGGCTTTCTACCTGCTCATCAACAACAGCGGCCTGGCCAGCATGTCCCTGACCATGGCTCAGGTTTACAAAGACCACCAGGACGAGGACGGCTTCCTCTACATGACTTACGCCTCGCAGGAGATGTTCGGACGCTGACCAACACCTCCGCTCACTCTTTTAGGTTTTACCTGAAGTCAAAGGCTGCCGCTCTGCTGTACATAGAAAAATATGTTGTATATATTGTAATATTTGTTGTACATGTTGATGGATTTTAATTAAAGTGTGTGGATCAAATAAACCTTCTGTCAAATCTGTGAGGAGTGAAGTTGTTTTCAGAGAAATAATAAAGAGACAAACAGCTGTTAAAGATGTTTAAACACAAATGTAGCTGATGTATTTATTTAAACGGTCGACTGAGCAACTTTTCCACCTCGATCATGTGACGTTAACACAGATTTCAGGTTTTGTTTGGTCACAGATGTTTAATTTAGATTTGACTGGCTTCAGTCAACAGGAGCAGCTTTATGCTGCGTTCACTGAACATATGTGTTAGAACTGATCAGGTATCATCACCTAAAACCAGCTGATCTGAAACGCAGCCTGAACAGTGTATATTACCCATGATCCTCTCCTCCTGGAGCAGGAAGTGCTGTAGCTGTAACACTGTTACATTGAACCATCACAGTGATTTAAGATTTTTTTGAATCATTTGTGGCTGAAGTCCTGAATGTTCTGACCAACCTTTAACAGAGAACCAGGAGTTTCACAGTTCTTCAGGTGCTCTGTGTTTTCGCCTTCAGTCCACTAGATGGCAGGAATGATCCACCACACTGAGGCTACCTCCAGGTCTTTGAGTTGATATTAACCTTTAATCTCACCAGGAGAATCCACTGAAGCTGCTTCTCAGAGTCGTTGGCTCATGAATGAGTGTTTGTATCCAGACTCAGCAGGTAGACCGGTTCATCACCTGGTAGACCAGGTTTCTGTCCGGCTGTTCCTGCTCTCCGTCATCACGAGTCTAAACAGCAGCTACAGCAGCTTTCACATCGAAACAAACAAACAGTAAATCAATAAATGATAATAATAAACTAAAGTAGAGGAGATAACATGCAAACATTACGTCAGAGTGAATAAAAGACTGACATGGTTTTATGTTCAGCAGAACAAACGAGTCTAACACAGCAGACGTTTAAACGACCAGAGGTCATCCTTTCATTTATCATCATCAGTGAAGATACAGTCTGTGTTTGTACCCAGCAGGTGGCGCTCTCTCCCTCTGACTTTACAGAGTTTTATCTGTTCTCCTGCAGTGATCTCGTCTTTACCTCCTTGTTTTACTGGATTTCATTACAGACGTCATTAGAGGAGCAGTGCTTTTGTCTCATTGTCGTCGTCGTACACGAGTTCGGATGATAGTTCACACTCCATTAACTCTAATGGAATTAACAAAACTGATTAGGTCCACTGGATCTGCAGCAGCTCAGAGACTCATCACGCTCCTATATAAAAACAGCTGAACCTGCTTTTACTGATGCACCAACATCTTCACCTCAACCACAGAAAAACTTTCTGTGATGTTTCAAGGAGGGAGATTAATTCCTGTCACAGCGCTGCTTCACTTTGACCTCGTTGTCCCAGAGGAGAAATTCTCTCCAGCAGCTCTGTACACACCAGTGAACACAACACAACACGTTTAGAGGGTCGTTTGTTGGTTTAGTCTTCAAACCACAGTGAAGCTCACACTGAACGCACTCGTCACAGGTGTTTGCTCTGTAAGGTAAGGTGCTGCAGTGAACAGATCCACACATTTAGATCCATGCAACGTTTCACCTTCCTCAGCATTAAAGGCTGCTACAGTAGAGCAGCTGATGTGAGTCAGAGGTTTAGTTTCTGAGACAAACTTAGTTTAATGGAGTCAGAGGTTGTGTTTAATGTCCTGCAGCGATCAGCCGGTGACCGCAGGCCTCTGCAAAGCCAATCGCTGCAGTTAATGAAGCCTGTTGTTGTTGTGCAGCTGTAATGGTTCACACAGACTCATTACGCCTGTCTGGATGTTCGCTCTCGTTGGGGAAATGGCTTTTGTCTTACTCATCAATTAACAGGCAGAATAAACTTCTACATTCTACCACTTTAATTCTTTAGTTTCCCAAAGTCAGTGAAGTCTCCACAGCAGGAATCTGTTCTCAAATTCATCTCATCACAACCTCAGCTGCTGCATGTTAGCATGTTAGCATGTTAGCACTTCCTGTTCCCTCGTCCCAGAGTCAGTGTGTTTCTGGTTAAATGTCTGAAATAAGGTCTGTGGTTTTAACACAAGCTCAAGACATTTTCAGGTTTTATTCTCCGACATAAAATGGGTCAGTAAATCCCCCACTCCTGATGTTTGAAGCTTTTACGTGTCTTAAAAAAGGCGGTTGCTAACGAGTGTCTAAATGAGACTACAGAGGTTGTCGGGGACGTTAACATGAAAACCCATCTACTCACCAGTCCACCTTTACAGCCTCGTTGTGTTTCTACTCACGCTCTTTCAAACTCTCACTAACTTTCTAAGAAGAAAGGCTTTTGGAGAAGAGCTCAGAGCTAAATGAAATGACCAGTTGGAAGCTTAGTGGTGGAGACGTTGACGTCATGTGACCGTGGTGGAGTTGGTTTATAGCCTAACATTAGCTTCTCAGGTTTGAAAATGACTGGAAACGTGGACTAATTAAAAAAACACAACTCAACAACATATGACAGAAGTCTGTTTTAATGCAGAAAAGTGACGTACTGCACCTTTAAGGTTTCATCTCTAAAGTGGACTCAGAGTAGATTAGAGAGTGGAATCCAGGTTAGAGTGGAGATGAGTGCAGTCTCAGGAGGTCTGCAGGACGGAGGAGTGACTCTGTCCTTATTGATATTCACCCAACATTTGAGCCACACTTGATGAGCCATTTACAGACATAAAATGTCCCATTTAACCTGCGCGCTCATTAAAAGTTCATGTGTTCCCTTCACAGCCCCACGGGAACCAGCTTTAAATATTCATGACCCGACCTCCACCACCACTCTGTCCTCATGTGGCTTCAGTTTTCTCCTCCTTTATTTTCTGTCCTGTCCGTCTGTCCGTCAGCAGACGTCAGAAAGCTGCAGATTCAAACCACTGGTGCAGGTGTGAAGATAAAACACAATGACAGGAGTTTGAAAACTCATCAACAACCATCATCCAGGACTGAACCTGGACTCATCCGACCTCTGCTGCATTCTGCCTTTGTGCTTTTAGGTGGGTAGGTCCTTTTAAAACTTCTCATGAAAATGTGTCTTGAAAAGTTTTCTGTTAATAAACCTTACTCTTACTGTTGGAGCTGAGCGCAGACGATGCAGCTGATCCCGAGCATCTCAGACTTTCTGTTCCCAGAAAACTCAGACGAGCTTTAAATAAAAACCACCAAGAAGAGTTTTTAAAGGAACTGTCACAGCAGCTGGATGTTCTGTATTAATGCTGTTAATGAACATATTTCACAGTGACGACACATCTGACAGCTGAACTGAAGCTGATTCAGGACTCAGATCAGACTCTGGTCTTATTTCACGTAATCCAGAACCATTACGGGGGAGGACAGAGAGACTTTATGGAGCTGATAATAAAACACAACAGGGAAAAATAAAACATCACTGCTCAGTAACACGTTCACTGAGGGACAAACAACAACACACATTCATGTTTTTATATGTCCTGAAAAATACATTTGCTGCATTATCATTTTCATTTCATCATCATGCACAGTATTTATCATACAATCCTAAATGTTCCTGGAGAAATAGAAGATAAAGGTTCGACATAATAATCAGTGGATTTCTTTGACCAACCAACAGCAGTTCAGTTCTTTTTAGTCATTTTAATTCATTTTCTGCACTTCCTGGTTGACTCTGCAGGGGGCGCTGTGTCTCCAGGCAGCAGACTGCAGTCCCAGCATCCTCTCTGTCTGAGAGAGACGAGTGAAGAAGAAGATTTCTGATCCGTCAGTTAAATAAAAAAGACTTTAATTCAGTTATAGTCTCTGGTTTATATTTCATTAACACGAAGAGAAGAGGTCATTTTCACCATCGATACACCTGACAGGTGATTTCATCAATAACTGATTGTTTAGTTTAAAAACACCAGAAAATAGTGGGAAAAATCATTATTCTCAGGTCAGAACAAACAGAAACCAGTCCTGCCTTCATCATCATCATCATCATCATCAGTGTGTTGTTCTGTTTTATCGTCTGTTTCCTGTTTACATGGAGCTGACCAACCTGACCTCCATGATTCTCTCTCTCGCTCTCTCTCTGACATGCTCGCTCGCTCATTCATTCTCTCTGTTTTTAACCCCTCCTCCTCCTCCTTCCTTCTTATGATCCGAGTTCAACGACAGCATCAAGTGACTGAAGTGAAACAGAAAGCTTCTGTGTCATAGAGAAAGTGGAAGTGATGTTTGCTGAGCATCGTCCAAACCTCTGTCATCCAACACTCATGTTTCATCACCTGCTTCGTCACAGCTGCCTGACAGACCGGACTCAGGGCAAAAAACCCCAACAAACACAGACAAGTGGTTCCTCTGGTATTTACAGTTTGTTTCTCAGCCACAGCAGCGTCAGTCCAACACTGTGGTTCAGACTGAAATAACTCAGCAGCTAGAAACACTGGAGTCACTTCAGAGGTGATTCTCGGAGGTTGTTTGTTTGGTGTGTTTGGCTGAACAACATAAAAAACTATGGAGCCCTGGAGGGGACATGGAGGGAACAAAATCTGAAGGTTGAAAAATCTCGAGCGACCTTTACGAGATCTCCAGAAAACTTCACAGATGAAACAGGGACCCCACTGCTGGTCAGAAACCTCTCTGCAGTCCAACCTCACAGAGCTGCTGCAGCTCTCACCCAGAGCCAAATCCACATTAACCAAGTCCAGAACAGAACTGGTCCTGATCTGTTTTTTCTGTGTGTTCAGTTTAGAGATGTTTAGCCACAGTTTTTGTGATGTTTTCGTGCCATGAGCAGAGTCTGATCTCAGGATCTCATTTTACTGTGGCACTGACTCTGTATATTATTACATTTACAGAAAGAGACCCAACAGTTCCCATCATGAGCAGCACTAGGTGACAGTGGAGAGAGAAAAGTTAATAATAATAATAATAATAGTAGCAATAAGACTAGAAGTTAGACTAGTAATTTCCAGGTATAGCAGCAGGTGTTGAGCAGGATCGTAGGAGCAGCAGGAGGTTTGTCATCACAGATCAGATTCTGCGCAAAATGACATGAAAGGGAAAATGTCGAGTTAGGAACATAAGAACTTTTGGAAAATAAACTTTCAGAGTAGACAAACAAACAAACTGGTTTGTCTGAAGGTAAAGTTAGAATATTTTTACATTTGCCTATGTGCAAATCACGAATACGTCCACACACAGATACTATTCACACATCATTGTCCACATGGCGACAGCTCATCGCCATGATGCCTTAGCCTAAATTTAACCATCTCAACTGACTGTCACCCTCAAAACCAAACCTTAACTCTCAAACCAGGAGTGTGGAAGCTGTTGGACCCCAGTCGGCTAACTTCTGCATCCTGAATACTGATGTTACCTGGTTGACACTGGACGTTTCCTGAGCCGTGGTTGTTCAGATGAGGAGGAGGAGGAGGCATCGTGTCACTGCTCCTTCCTCCTCCTCAGGCCTGAGCGACTCTGTCTCCTCAGCAAACAACAAAGCACCCCCACCCTCCATAATCCCATCAGGCATTGTGAGAGGCTTGACTAATCCGTCCCCGTGAGCCCAACACAAACAAACAGCCTGATATCTACATACATGACCGAACAGGGAGAACACGTGTCGCTCACTAACACGTCACGCTGATCAGCAGCTGCGACGGCGAGTTTATTTTTCAGACAGAGGAGAGGAAGCTTCATCTGAGAGACTTTCTCCGTTTGATGTCTTTATCAGAGACGTCACGCTGAGCTTTGAAGTCTCCTCTGACTGCAGCCATGTTTGCTTTACAAATGAGATGACTGAACCTCTCCACTCTGCAGCCGCCGACCTCCTCATCCTCACTGTTTTCAACAGAGGAGGTAAACAGCTCAGAGATGTTTACAATGCTATCTGAAACACCAGGGTCAGTTTATTAGGAACACACACTGGTCCAGCAGTCCTGTGATGAAGAATCCTCCTTCATGAGCGAGTTGTATTAAACTGTACACCAGTGTCTCTGTGGGACAGATTATAACTCTGACTGCATCTGTCTTTGTTTTTCCAGCTGCATGTAAATCAGAAGGAGGTGGTGATGCACCTGAATCTCTTCACTAACTGAACTTCTGACCTTTTACAACAGTAACAGTGTAGCTAGCTCACAACTGAACTAAGGCCCAGTTCAGGTTGTACGAACACAGCCTGTCTAGCATTTTTGTATTTTCACTCACGTTGAACAACGGGATGACAGGGGAGCGCTCTTTTAGGATTATATCGCCACCTGTTGGTTTGACAGCTCTTGATCCCGTTTACACGACATGTTTTGCTAACGTTTAAGTTTTTCCTTTTTTGCGTTTTTAAAAAAGTTCTGCGTTCACATGACAACGCTGTGAAAATGATCTTCGTGTACATTGATCTGCAAAAAGGACTGAAGACACAGCAGTGTGCCAGGCCAGTAGATGGCAATGTAACTTGATGACTTTGCAGCACAAACGCAGCTAAATAGTCCACTGTTGTTGTACATGTGGCGATTATATTAGTTAGTTTATTATTCTTTCAGAAAGTTTCTTTGTGTCTGTGGCAACTTGACAAGAACAAAAACCATCTCCACAACAATAACATTACATCAACAGACCCCCAACAAAGTGTTCAACAACAACATGACCTGCGATCAGGCTCATGTCTTCAGGATTTGTTTAACAGTCCTCTGGGCACAGGACGTCTGTACAGGTGGTGTCTTATATCTGCATCCTGATGGTAACAACTCGTATTCAGCATGAGGAGGATGTGATACGTCACTAAGGATTGCCTGTGCTTTTCCTGCTGCTTGAGACTCTCAGAGCAGAGTCAGGCTGGCTGGTTTCAGACATATTTTTAGGATATTTTTAGTTTGAGGCTAGCACCACATCTGACCCAGAGCCTCTGACAGTCTGTGTGACTGCGATGTCTTTATTCATGGGGAGAAAGCTCAGAGGAATTTTCCTCCCTATGGAAAAAAATTACATCACTTCTCCCCCACATAATATTCTCATTCTGTGTGAAAGTACTCAGAACAAAAATAGTTCAACGTACGAATTAATCGCACGAAAAAGAACACCCCCAGTGTGAAAAGACCTTCAGACTGACAACACATCATCATGTGTGAGGTGAGGCAGTGTCGTCAGTGTTCACAGTGACAGTGAGGGATTTGTTTTCAGATCACAAACTGGTTTCACAAGTTTGTGTTCCAAAGCTCAACAAAGGTTTTATGCAAAAACTGTTGGTATGTAAACAGGACCTGAAACTACAGAACAAACAGAGGGAGCGCAGACAGGTGACAACAGGTAAACAAGTTTCAGGTAAACGACAGGGAACAGACAGTCTTTATATACTGAAGATGATGATTGGCAGATGGGGAACAGGTGAGAGGAGCAGGTGAGTAATCAGGAGATTCCCCAGAGGAGGGAAACTCACCGAGGACACCTAGAGGACAGAGGAGGTGAGACAGGGTCTGAATGAGCTGCAGCAAACAGCTCTGAGATCAGCAGATCAGGCTGTTTCTCTGATCCTCTGCCTCAGACTGTGGATGTGGATCTGAGTGACGTCAGCACACACACCTCCTCCTCCTCCTCCACCTCCTCCTCCTGGACCTCCTCCTCCACCCTCCTCCACCCTCCTGGACCCGGCCTCTGTTTGTCCCGTCAGTTTGATCTGTTGTTAGGAGGATCCTCAGACTTCGGTGTTTCCCATCGTGTGATTCATGAGTGACGATGATTAACTCTGACACCGGGTTCATTACACAAACACACACAGCTGGACAAAATAATCAGAACACCTGGATGATACAACGTCCAACAAACGTAAAATCACAAACACAATTTACAAATGTTCAGTTAGAATAAAAATTCAACTGGAACTTGGCTGAATCGTCACTGGAGATGAACTGGTTTTGTTTTTGTTAATGAATGAGAGAAAATGTGATTTTCAGTTTGACCACGAGATAAAACGATTCGTTAAACTCGACTGAGATCAGCTCGGTCCGTCCACGAGTCTCAGTCTCTGATCTCAAAACAACACAGTCTGACAGGAAACACAAAACCCCTCGACCCACAAGAAGACTGCTCGCATCCTTGTCGACATGGCAACACGCTGTCCCGTGTCAAATCCAGGTTGCCAGGTAACAGGCGGGATGAGAGTGTGGGGGCGTGAAGGTCGTCGGGTGACAGGAGGAGGAGGAGGAGCAACATGACAGCTGGAGGAAGAGTTTTACTACAAAAACAAAAATCAGGGAGTAATGTTTAATGTTTCAGTCAGTTACAACAACATTCATTCGTATCAAGAAAATCCTTTTGCTCAGTTGAATTTCTGTGGAACTGTTCTTTGATGAGTAACTGACTCCTTATGGAGCTTCGTGCTGAGAGGACTGATTAAAAACAGACAGGACTGGAGATCAGAGCTGATCTGTCAACACGACTTCAGGAAAAAAAAAAACCTGTGGAAAAGTTATTTACTTCACTTTAGTTTTTAGGTCTACAGGTGCAGAACAGCTCAGCAGAGATAAACCTGCAGCACCTAAACAACAACCACAGGTCGTAGTCTGTGTCGACTCATCTCTCTATTTGTACCATGGATGGGCGATATCGTATCATTCACAATACACCAGAACAAATTCCCCATAGATAAAAATGACTCATCCTGCGATAATGAGGATAAACTCTAGTTGATGATGTATTTGTCGCAGCTCACGTGCAGAGCGAGAGCAAAGATGGTGGAGGGCGGAGTTAAAGTTCATCGTTAAACGAGGAGCGACCTCGATCATCTGGAGCTGGTCTGGTTACAAAAATATTAGAGCAAATAAGTTTAATATGCAAAGAAACGGTGCATGTTAACGTCCCCGACAACCTCTGTAGTCTCATTTAGACACTCGTTAGCAACCGCCTTTTTTAAGACACGTAAAAGCTTCAAACATCAGGAGTGGGGGATTTACTGACCCATTTTATGTCCGAGAATAAAACCTGAAAATGTCTTGAGCTTGTGTTAAAACCACAGACCTTATTTCAGACATTTAACCAGAAACACACTGACTCTGGGACGAGGGAACAGGAAGTGCTAACATGCTAACATGCTAACTGACTTCCTGGTTTAATATTTCGATGGTTGGAACTTTGATTTCATGAGCAGAGAGAAACCAACTGTTAATCTGGATCACAGCTGGTTGTTTTCAGTGCGACACCGTTCACATCACGTCAGAAACACCACATCCTGCCTAACGTTTTAATCACCTGGAGGATGTGGGACTTTCTGCATCAGCCCCAGAACAAGACAAACTGCTGAGTGTGAGCGTTGAGTTATCATCAGTCTGATCTGACCGGTGGAAACATCCGAGCGAGATCAAACTTTTTTCTCTCGAGGGCTTTGACCTTTAGCTTCCAG